>NW_016690206.1:5243878-5383411 GCF_001604755.1 Lepidothrix coronata | reverse complement strand
TCTCTTGCCTCCTCTCCACACTGGTGTGCTGTCTCTGTGCCTGCCATGGAACCATGTGGGTGGTGGAAGGAGAGGAGGGCACCTCTCCCCTCCAGGCTCAGGGACTGAAGAAACCCCTGATGCTGGAGTTCCCTTTCCCTATCCCTCAAGACGTCGGAATGGTTCCTCAGACGGAAATGGAACTAGAACTGGGCCGCCCCACGCCATGGGGGGAAAGGGATCCAGAAAGCACTGCCAAGTCTGCCACTAAGCTGTGTCCCTACGTGCCACATCCACACTTCTTTTAAATTATATCCAGGACTGGTGACTCCACCACTTCCCTGGGCAGCCTGTTCCAATGCATGACCACCCTTTCAGTGAAGAAATTTTTCCTAATATCCAATTTAAACCCCTCCTGGAGCAACTTGAGGCCGTTTCCTCTTGTTCTATCACTTGCTATGTGGGAGAAGAGACTGACCCCCCCCACCTTGTTACAGCTTCCTTTCAGGTAGTTGAAGAGAGGAGTAAGGTCTCCACTCAGCCTCCTTTTCTCCCAGATAAACAGGACAGGTCCCTTGGCTGCTCCTCATAATACTTGTTCTCCAGATCCTTCATCAGCTCCATTGTCATTCTCTGGACATCCTCCAGCACCTCAACGTCTTTTTTGTAGTGAGAGACCCAGAATTGAGATGCAGTCTCACCAGCGCCAAACACAGACAGATGATCACTGCTGTAGTCCTGCTGGCCATACTATTTCTTATACAAGCCAGGATTTCACTAGCCTCCATGGCCACCTGGGCAGAAGGCTGGTTCATGTTCAGCCAGCTGTTGGCCAGCACCCCCAGATTTTTTCCTCTGGGCAACTTTCCATCCACTTTTCCCCCAGCCTGTAGAGCTGCTTTATTGTTGTGACCCAAGTGCAGAACTCAGCACTTGGATTTGTTGAACCTCATATCAGGCACCTTGACCCATCAAGAGAGCCTGTCCAGATCCCTTCTACCTTCCAGTCTGTTATGGCAGTGACCAAATTAAGTTCTAGTTGGTCTTTCGCCATTCTAATTTTCTCTCATGAGTCCTCCTGAGTGAGCCACCCCTTCCTCCAAAGGTCATAAACTCGCCTTTTTTTCTTGAGTTCCAGCCAAAGGTATTTGTTAAACCCAGTTAATCTTGCCCACCAGCTCATCCTCTGGCACACATGCCTTTAAGATTTGCTTCTTGAAGGATATCAAGCTTTGCTGGACTCCTTTGCACTTTAGGACTGTCTCCCAAGTGAGTCTGTCAACTGGGATCCTAAACAGACCAAAGTCTGCCCTCAGGAAGTCCAAGGTGGGAGTTCTACTGAATCCTCTCCTTACTTCTCAAAGAACCAAAGGCTCTATCATTTCATGATCACTGTGCCCAAGACAGTCTCCAACCCTCACATCACCCACAAGTTTTCTCTGTTCACAAACAACAGGTCCAGTAGGAAACCTTCCCTACTGGGCTCACACAACAGCTGTGTCAGATGTTTTCCTGTCCCCTTGAAATACAAATTCCTCTGAGTTTTGGTAGGTGTGATTTAGAGAAATTCAGGCATCTTTTACCACTGATTTGTTAGTATCTCAGTCAAGCTGATTTCATAGTAACTATACAAACATAATATTACCAGGGTAAACTTTAATCTGTAGGACAGGGTGTTTGTAAGAATACTATAAATGGTTAACTTACCCTATGAAAAAATTAAGTTACAACCCACTTCTATGTGATCTGCTTATAAAGTAATTTTATATCTTTCCTCTGTTAGACACACTACCATCACCCATTAAAGTTATCAAAAAGAACTGCATTTGTTTTGATGATCAAGATTCGCCACTCTCTCCAGCACTTTTTGTCACCAATATATAGTGGAGAAAAAAATTACCAATATTGCAATATTGTTACCATTTCTAGTAGCATTAATCTCTCTAGTAAAATATAGAAGTCTGTATTTATTTTCAACCCTTGAGGTTTGTGGAGAACTCTCATAAGACCAATAAAGTAAAATTGCTTCTATAACCTCTCCCCAAATTAGTTTTGATAAAAATAAGTTTCTCTTTACTCCATGCTGTCTGATTTTATTTCTTTACAATATATAATTTCATTAACCAACAATGCTATCCTACCATCCCAGCTTTTGTTATTCACTCCTGAGTATCACATAGCTTTAAATAAGGGTGTTCCAGTCATGTTATTAAATACTGTAGTCAGCAATAAAAGCACATAAATTGATGGGAAATACATAGAAAATGAAAGCTCAGTGGTCAGAACCGGTCAAAATTAGTAAAACTCTAAAGTAGTTGTAAGAAACTAAAGTTTAGGGATGTGAATGCATGTATAATCACAGGAAGAAATAATTTAATAAAAAAAAAGTTGAGGTCATAAAAGAACCGCTCAAGCACAGCCTATGCAATGCATTAAGAAGAACAAATTCAGACTTTACTACTGTACTGATATGTAGCAGTAGTTTTACAGATGTAATTGTTCGTTGCTCATAGACTTTTCCTTAAATCTACCCTGAACTATTTTTTAGCCTGGACTTCATAAAGAAAATAACAGAGAAATTAAAAAATGAATGTAATTTACCAGAAAATACAATAACATCTTCAACACAGTTTAGGCAGGAATGGATTTTTTTAACCTCAAAATCATGTTTTAATTCAGAACTAACAGGATTAAAGCAGGAATCACTTGATTAAGTGTATTTGTTTCTGTGATGCTTAAACTATTGACCTTAACGACCCACTGAATATCTAGAACATCAGTGTCCCTCAGGGCCTTGGATGGCTCTTCAGACACCTGGCATCATTTCAGACAACAGGTATAGCCCAGACACACATAATTTTCAAAACAGATGTTATCAACATTGCATCATGTCATTTTATAACACCAGTAATCTAATCCTTGATCTGGGTTTCTGTAACCCAGCTCAGAGCCTGCATTTCCAGGTTCAATCCTGCAATCCTGTTGCTGTCTGCTCTTGACAGGTGCATTTCTGCCATGCTTCTGCTGCATCTGCCATTACTGGCCTGCTCAGATCTGGTGCCTGGATCCCCTCCTCCCACTCCTTCACTACTGACCTTGGCATCTGTATAGTTGTTCACATGTTCTCACTCCACTCTTTTCTGGCTGCAATTTCATCTGTGCAATACCTTTTTTTCTTCTTAAATATGTTATTTCAGAGGTGTTACTATCATTCCTGATTTGCTTGGCCTTGGCCAGTGGCAGGTCCATCCTGGAGTCAGCTGGTATTGGCTCTGCCAGACATGGGGGAAGCTTCTGGCAGCTTCTCACAGAAGTCACCCCTGCAGCCCCCATCTACCAAAACCTGGCCATACAAACCCAATGGTCCAATAAAGCCACGAAAGAATTTTGTATAGATGTAATGTTGCATGAAATAATATTATATAATGCTATAGATCTATGGTCTAAATCTTTTAATGGTGGTAGTGACATTCAGGCTGAAAAACAGATGTATCATGAACTGGACTATTTTGAACTAGCCTGAAAGTTGGTGTGAATAGTGAACAGTGCACACTAGTGATGTCCCTGTACATCAAAGGAAAAATAAGAAACAGAAAGAGAGACCATACAGTCCCTCTACATACTGCATGCTCCATGGAAGAAATAAATTGAAACTTCTTTTCTCTCTCTCCTAAACAAAAATCCCCAGTTTTTAAAAGCCAACAGAGGTTTCCTCCTCTATGTTCAAGGACATAGTGATAAGGCCCTTAATTTTCCCATGAAGTGTTCAGCAAGGATCATTATCTGAACTTTTTCAGAGTATGCCAGACATGTTATTGTTTTTGATCCGGTTAAAATTTTTCTTCTTCTCAGTCATTGTAGCTCTATTTTCAAAGTAAACAAAAGCAATTTCAAAGGGAGTAGGAAAATTCAAGTTTTCTCCTCCCACTTGTAAGGTCACATAGTTTGACTATACTATACTAGAAAAATTGTTTGAATGACACTTTCCACATGCAGTACCAATTGTGAACTAATATTTTCTCTGCCAGAAAGTCTGCAGGCATTTAGGGAAACAGGAATTTTTTCTGTAGTAAATTAGGCATACCCATAAATTTTAAAAGGAGCAAGCCTTTATGTTTGAGGAATGAAGGACTACAGTGAGTAATTCAGGAAATACAATATAACTTAGTCTTATTATATTTTTTATTTTTTTTTTGCTGATTAGCTTAGAGAGCAGATTTACATTTTGGCCAAAATATATTTGTCTTTGGATTAATTTGGAAGGTACATAATTACCTAGCTGGCATTCAGTACTACAGTGGGAGATGAAAAGTGCTTTTCCCACACTTTGCATTTTGCAGGAAATTAGATAATTTTTTAAATTATTATTCATATTAATTTATATGTTAGATTTATAGAGAGTTTCAGGATGTTGGTGAATTTTAACTGTTAACACTGATCATTTAAATAAAAGGTATTATCTAAATTACACTAATCTTAAGTGCTTCTTTTGACACTTTTCTCACATGTGGGGAAAAATATAGCTGAACATATAAGTGAATATATAGCTGCTCTATTAGAGCAGGAAAGACACTACAGTGAGGGTACAGTGAGTCTCCAAATACTTATGGCTACCACCATTTTGTGGGTGCTTAGTGCGATGTATCCTTTTCAAGTCTCATCATCCCGCAGAGTTAATAACATATTCAAAGATTATTGTAAACCATTTTTATTGCTTAAATATTCAATGATGCTGAAAGTACCTTTGGCTTGTTCATGCCATATATACTTATAAGATGAATATGATACTTGAGTCATGCTTAAGTTCACAATATAACCATAAAAGATGAAGAAAAAAATGCTAATTTTGTCAAGACTGTCACTCCTTCAGCTACCTCTGCTTCTGCCTTGTCAGTCTTTCTTTTCCTTTCTTTCCCTTTCCTTTGTCAAAAGACAAATTAATATTTATGATATTTAGTCAGGAAACAGATGGCCCACCCTAAAAACATTAGTTTCTCCATTGGAAAATGAGCAACAACAACAACCACAAAACTTTCCAAAGTTTCTTTTTCCCTTTTTTCCTACATCCTCCTCAAACTATAACCCACTGCTTTAAGCTCCACATTATGTAGCCTGAATTCTTTATTGTTCCTCCCCTCCCCTCTCCTCCTCTCCTTTCTCCAACCTCCAGTCATTCAGCTATGCTAAAGTTCTAATTTCCATATTGAAGCAAAGCATTCTGATTTTTTTCTTCACTGCTCATGTTCTTGGTCGTACTAACACTCCAAGTCCAGCCTGCTCAAGTTGCCACTGCCACAGCTGTCTTAAAGAATGACTGTTCTGTGCAGAAAAAGGAACCACAAGAGAACATAGCATTTCAAGGTGTTTCTTTTCATTTATTCTCGTTTACCACAAAGGTAACACTTGTAGATTTAATGGATTCAAGGCTAGTTCCAGATACAGTTTAATAGTTATCATTATTTTGCTATAGCAGACTTATTTATTCTTAGCATTTATGGACATTTTTCGTTCACAGTCTGGATGAAGCTGAGTTAGTTAAACTTTACATTAACTATTGAAATTTTTAATATTTCCTTTATATTTAAAATAAGAACAATAAACCTTTGAAGATAATAATACAATATATTGCTAAAGAATATTACTAAGTAGCCAGGCAAATTCTTAGATTTCTTTAATTCCCACAATTTAAATGTGTTTTTTTGGCATTTCATCTGGGTCAGGTACTTTATATTATTAATCTTCTGAAGTGCTTCTGCAACCTTTTCTCCCTGCATGCTATATATCATTCTCCACTTTAGTGCACAGGTTCTTGGTACCTTCCTCAGGTTATCTTAATTCACTACTTTATCAAAATATTAAATTTTGAAATATTACTTAAATTTGATTAATAATTTATTTACAATATAGCATGCTCACTTCTAATATAGGTGAATTCATAAATTTCCCATAGTAACTAGTAAAATTATATTTCTCCTCCTTCAGGTCTTCCCACTTGGTGCTTAAATTTATCACTGTCTGCATTTTTTTCTTCTCCTGAACATTACTGTGTGCCAGTGTAACATTATTCCAGCTGCTGGTTGGCTATACCTTCACACATCTCAAATAAAGGTGTTTCTAGCGTGCACTTTATTTGCTTAGCCTTAACATAACTCCAATCTTTTTTCACTCTCTATTGTTACAAATTTCTGCATGTGAGTGTAGATCACTCTTATGTTTTGAGAAGGTTGTCCTTGAAGATCAACAAGTTATCATAGGCCATTATACCGCTTAAGAATGAGAGCCCCTGGGAGGAGAATGCCACTTAGGGGAAGCTGCTGGTCAGTTCTGAAGTCTGCTGTCCTAAAGGCTCTTCATTCTTCTATTTACCTTTTCTGTTTACTTCAGAATTTAAAATTGTACAATGACAGGGTCACAGCACCAAAGGCAGTAGAAACTGGTGGGTTGAGATAAAAGTCAAATCTGCACATGCAAACAAAGCAAAAAAAGGAATTCATTAACTACTTCCATTGACAGGCAGATATCCAGCCATTTCCCAGCTGGGAAGACCAGCAACATAACTGTGAACCCACTTGCCTTCTCCATTCCCTGAGATTTGATTGCTGAGCATGAAATCATAGAGTATCCTTTTGGCTAGTTCAGGTTAGTTGTCCTGGTTTTGTCACCCTCAAAATTCTTGTGCATTCCCAACCTACTCACTAGTAGGGCAGAGTGGAGATAAGCCTTGGAGCTGTGCAAATGCTGTTTATCAACAGCTAAAACACTGGGGGAGTTGTCAACATTGCTTTAGTCACGAATCCAAAATATAGCACCAGACAGGCTTTTATGGATGAAGTTACCTTTATCCCAAGCAGACCCAACTCAGCTTTGGGATGACATCAGCTGTGCTGCCAGATCTCTCAGATTATAGTTGTACAGCATTGCACCAATACCTATTTTCACTTCCCATGCTGTATATTTTGTGCAATGATATTTGAGATGGGACTCCATTCATAAATTGTAGGAGGAATTGTGGGAATGTCCCCATCTCATGTTCTCAGCCTTGCCTCTACACCTGGTCTCTGAGGTTCCTAGTTCAAAACCTTCCTCAGCTGGTAAGTAGACTAATTTCTGAAGATGTTCTCACTCCACTTTGCAAGAAAGATCCTAACAAGATCCAGTAGCGCAGCTTGCAATATCAGACAGATATTGATGTGCAGGATGCATCCCTTCCTACTTGGGCCTTCCCCAGAAGGATCATGAAAAACACAACTTGGACCCTAATGCCTTTCATTGTGTAAATAATGCTCCCTCATGAGCATCCTCATGATGCTCCCATGAATGTGCAACAAAGCATTATTTATCGTTACTACATTGTATTAACATAATGTATATGAACTCCAGTTGTGGGTATTCTGCTAGTCAGAGCATATCAAAGTTCAAAGCTGAAAGCCTAGCCTAAGAGAAGACAATCAGAATAAAGATAGGTGAGAAAATATAGATACAATAGAGATCAATTCTTCACTATAATACATGTTGATCACAGCACATAGAGCAACTCGAAATACTGCAAATTGCTTGTTTCTTTTTGTTATGATAAAAAAGGTTATGAGAAACTACTAGAAAGACATAGATGGGGAGGCCTACTCAAAAGTGGAGGGTGACATGCACGATAAAAAGGAAGAATTTGCATGGTTGAAATACATGCATACAGGAAAAAGGACTCCTCCCTATGAATGAAAGAAGACTGAGAGATGGGCAAAAAGATGACACTTATCTGGGAAGAATATTGAAGCTTTATTGACTATAGGGGACATATCAGTGATGGTTCCAGTGGAAGTTTTAGCATGCCCACACTAACAGATCAAGGAAAAAGTGTTTACAGGAGCATTCTGAGTGAATGTGCATGGGTAAAGTTTTATTTACTATAACTGTAGAAAGCATGTCACAATGTTACCAATCAGAAGGAACGGTATGAACAATAAGTTTAGTTATACGTATTTCCAAGTTTTAGCATCAAGGATCATTTTTTGGACAAAACATTCTGTGGCAGCCTGCAAATTAGCACATTTTTACTGCATTTTCAAAAAAGAATAACTGCCCTTCAAATTAGGTAGGTACATAGTCTTGTGTTATTCACAGAAAAGTAGAGCTTTTTACAATTATAATTTATGAATAATAAATAAGATTTTCATAATAAAAACCTGTGAGAAATGTCAGTGTTTCAAAAGGTTTGGTATAAAAATAACAAAATGTTGGAGGTAGTTCCAAGGGATTACCTTCTTATTTACATTGTGATGGAGTTCCAGTGGCATGCAGGGAAAAGAGTTTATTTTTGAGTCGATGATCATTGTGATAAGGGCGATAGCAGAAGTTCCAGTGTGACTTCTACTTTTTGTGTATAAAGGCTGCTAGGGAAACCTATTCATCAGCAGTCAAGATGTTTGACTCTTCTACCCTAGCAATCAACAAACTCTGAATAAGAGGTAACAAACCCCCACAGACTACTATATGGAATAGAGAGACTTAATAACATCTCTGTAGACTCTTAAAACCATGGATATGTGAACACTGATTTGGAAGCAACCTATCTAAAGAAAACAGAAAATGTCTGAGGGAAGTCCAAACTATCAGCTTTCCAGAAGTCAGTGAGCCAGTATTAGACCTCTGTGGGAAGGGACCTGCACTTATCTGCAGATATGTAATTTGAAATACGTGTTTTGGTGTGCTTTATCACATTGATGGCATTTTCAGCAACATTACTGTGTTTATGATCCCTCATGTGACAAGACGCAGCAGAGCAAAGGAAGATGAGGTCTTGGCAACCTAATTCAGCATGTCTGGAGAGCATGAAAACAACATAAAGCCTTTCTTCTAAAAATGGTGATTATTCTGTATTCACAGGCGTGGATGTTGAATGCACCTAGGTGGGTGAGTATGATAGGTACAGATTTTGTGTTGTGTGTTTGCACTTAAACTTGGGCAGCATTTGGGTGTTGTTACATCTAAAGAAAACCTATAAAATATGTTTATTAATGCAACAATTTTGCTAGTGTGATGGTGTTTAGTGTATGGCCAGTTCCAGCGGCTCCAGCGGCCCCAGCGTAGGGCACGGCTGAGCCCCTCAGCCATGGGTGGGCTGGTGAGAGCGCCGGGGAAAGCCTGGGCAAGGGAGGGCAAAACGCTGCCCGGCAGCCAGGGCTGAGGGAGGGGAACCGGGTGAGAAACAGCCCTGCGAGCCCCAAGGGCAGAGCGGGAAGACGGCAGGAGGGGAGGAGAGACCCCGGCATCTCATGGACAGCCCTGTGGCCCTGGGAGAGACCCCGGAGGGGCAGGTGTTTCCCTGCATCCCATAGGAAGACCCCAGGCTGGAGCAGGGAAAATTGTGGGGAGGAAGGAGTGACTGTCGTGGGTTGAGGTGGCCGGGTTTTTGGTAGAGGGGGGACTTCATAGGGTGGCTTCGGTTAGAAGCTGCTAGAAGTTTGCCCCCCAATAAAACCAATGATAGCTGGTTACAGGAGGGACTTCCTGCGCTGGCCAAGGGAGAACCAATAGTTATTCTTCTGTGATAACATATTTAAGAACAAGCTTGTTGCGCAGAGGGGCCTCTAGTGGTCTAGTGGTTAGGGTGCAGGACTCTCACCGCTGCGACCCGGGTTCGATTCCCAGCCCCCCGGACAGATGGAGCTCGTTAGCCCTGTGAGGCAATCCATCTAAGAGAAGGTCACTCTAAACAAACCTACGTCCTGAGACCCTCACTGCCACTGTCCAAGCTTGCTCGGCCCCGGTAGATGAACCTCAGGATTAAAGGGTGGGCTCAGTTCAGCGCACATTGGGTCTCACCTAAAAAATCCACTGCGCAGGCTCGAAGGGTGAATGACCTTTCCCAAATCTTCTCTCGCAAAGACTGGCCATTACTTACTTACTGTTGCGCAGAAGAATTCCAGCCAGGGGAGAGGTGACTGAATCTCCCGGGCTGTCCCGCCACCTCCCCCACTGCAGAGGGAGCGGGGTGGGCCAGCAGCCCAACCCAGGCCTCTCGGCACCCAGCCCGTGCCGCTCTCAGCAGCGCCAGCCGAGCGAGCAGTGGCCCTTGCTAAGGAGCAGCCGGGGCCGGGGTATGCGGCTCCGTGGAGAGCAGCTCTGCAGCTCCCATGCCCGCCCCACAAGCAGCCCATACTGGAGCCTGTTCTACCCGAGGAGCCGAACAGCACCGACAGCATCAAAGCCCCCAAGGTGAACTGCGAGCGGTGTGGGGAGGGGAGTGCCCCGCGGGCTAGGCCAGAGCGGCAGAGTGGCCCCTGCCGGCGGGCACTGACCTCCCTTCCCCCCCGGCCGAGCCCATGCTGGAGCAGGTGGATGCATGGAAGAAGGCCGTTATCCCCCGTGGAATGCCGAGAATGGAGCAGAGTCCTTCAAGAGACTTGTGGCCCATAGAGAGGAAAATCCACACCAGAGCAAGTTATTCCTGGGTAGGACTCATGGCTCTGTGGGGGATCCACATCGGTACAGCTCACCCTATGGAGGACTGCATCCTAAGAAGGACCGTCGGGGTGCAGAGACCCCCCCTGCATCCCATGAAGAAGTGATCCTTGGGACAGTAGATACGGGAGAACTACTGCCTAAGAGGTAGACCTACATTGGAGAGGTCCTTCAAGGATTTTTACCTGTGGGATGGACCCCACAGAGCAGGGGAAAGACTCAGAGCTGTGTCCTGCCCTGTAACCCTTGGTGAGGACCATGGTGATGCAGGCTGTCCCCCTGCAGCCCATGGAAGAGTGACCTACGGAACAGCAGATTTGGAAGACTTGTTGCCTGAGGGGTGGACTTGTCTCCCTGCACTGCTGCAGGGGGAGGAGGGAGAACATGAAAGGAAGGAGGGGTGGGTGGAAGGTGTGTTTAAGACTGTTTTATTTCTCACTCTTTAGATCTTATCCTGTTACTAGGAAATTTTAGTATTAACCTCACGTTGAGTCTGTTTTGCCTGTATGACTTCTCCCAGCTCAGAGCGACTTTAGTGGGTGCTTAGAATCCGACCAAGGTCAACCCATGACACTGAAAGGAGCTGTTACGGACTGACTGCAGCCCCCCATTCTTCATCCCCTTGTGCTGCTTGGGGTGAGAGGCAGTGTAGTCAGTTCCTCCATTCATGGAGGAATGAAAGTGAGTCTGGGAAAAAGAGTTGGGAAAAGGTGTTTTAGTTTTTGGCCTTTTTTTCTCAATATGCTGTTTTTTATATATTTAGCAATAAATTAAAACTTTCCCCAAGTGGATCTGTTTTGCCTGTGATAGTATTAGGTAAGTCATGTTTCTGTCTTTATCTCAAGTTATTAATTTTGCGTCCTTTTTTTCCCTCCTGTTGAGAAGAGCTTTTGATCCTGGGGATTGAGCGAACCGGGGGATCTGGCATCCAGCCAACCAGTCAACCCATTACTATCAGGCTCCAGATAATCAGGAAACAATTTCACAATGAAAATATTATGTATTAAAAATTACTTGTTAAAACTGACTTCTGATCAAACTCTTCCTAAATTCTATTCAGAACCAACACCTGGATTCAGCTTCTTCTTTTTTCTTTTATCTTAAGTTGTTCATTAATAAATAGACAAAACTACATATATTACCCACAAAATATAGCCTTTTCTTTCTCTAGAAAATACCTAAGAATTCATTTAGTCAGATTTTTCTCAGCTGATTTGAAGTAAATAGAGTTTAACACTGTAATAAACTATGTTAAATTGCAGATCACTTTCAGATCACAGGCTACTCTGACTTGGAAGGGACCACAATGATGAATACTAACTAGTCAAAATACTGGATGTCATTAGGCTTGGTTGAAGAGACAAACATGAAAATGGCATGGAATTGGACAGATTCACTAATATATGTTCTTGCACCTTGTCTTCAAGCCTGTCTTTCCTTGTTCACCCTTCCAAATGTCCACTCTGTTGTAAGGTCTCTCCTTCATCATTATGTCTTAGAAAGAGACACAAAAGATTTTCTGTAGCTAGGGAAGAAAATACAATCATGGGATGAGATGTCCTTAGTCTAAAACAATGGAGTCCCATTTGATGGAGTCTTTCAGGAGAGCTGGGTTCCATAATGTGTTTGCAAAAATAACTAGTTATTGCTGGAGATCAAAATGTATATATACTTATCGTAATACAGTTAAAAACAAACACAAAACATAGCAAAAATACCAAACAAACCACCCAATGACTAAATCAAAAAGACTGCCAGAGGAAGCATTCTGCAGCTCTCTGAATGTTATGAAAAGAATATATTTGGCCTCCAATTTTTTCAGTGCTCTGACCTGATTAGAAAAAAATTCCAATTTTTAAATCCTGCCTGAGACAGACTGCCAGTCCTACACTGCTGCAGAAATGTAATGGCAGATCATATTGAATGGAATTTGGCATTTACAGACTCTATAGATTTTATAGACCCTATTAGTTCTTTAATATTTTTAATATATGCCAGTGGGGTTTTGGGGGGGACTTTTAATTATTTTTCAGTTGAAGCCTTGTTGTAATATGCTAATGCTGGAACATAATGACAAATGGTGCCTGTAGCAGCTGCCTTCCTCAGCGGTTGTTCTGAACTATGTAGATTATTCTGACACACATCAGCTCTGTGTCCTGATTCCATACCCTAGACTAGCAAAACATTTAGGTATATATTTGACAATCAGCATCTGCTCAAGTCTTGATGATTTAACTTTAAAAGACTACCCCATGAAAACTATAGAAAGGATATGATCTGCTTAAGACCATGAACAAAGACTTTGGGCTTGCCTGAGTGCAGACCATCTTGGCTGTTCCTGACACCTAGGCTGGTGAGATTAAAGCAAAAGTAATTTTGCCCATACAAGCTAAAAGCAGACCTTTATTTAGTTTTGTTCAAAAGGAACTGAGTATGAAGAAGTGCTTTACTGAGTAGGGACTGATTAAAAATGGACTTCAGAATTAAAAATAGACAAATGCCACAGATCCCTCCAGGAGATTGCAGGACGGTGATTATTTGAATTTTGCAAGAAAATCTTAAGCTTCTATTTCCAGAACCACAATTTTACCATTGTACATTAATTTTGATAGACAGGTGGTGCACGGAAGATATTTACATCATATGGGTACCACAATCAGGCTGTAGCTGGACAACTAGTGATGCTACTTCTTGAAGGGATATAAGCAACTGTAACTCTCATCCAATCTCAACCCTCTGAAATCTATCTCTATTTTGTGTGTAGTGCAGGCAACATTTAAAAAGTTTAATATCCAGCTGCTGAGCCAGTGTATATCTTGCAACCACAGTTTCTTCTGTGAAATTGATGCCTTAAGCCCCTAATGTTTTTTTATTTTTCTAATATTGGTAAGCCTTATAAGTTTTATAAGTAGATTTTAAAAGCAGCAACCCTCCCTCCTTTGTCTCTTGTCCCTTTCCCTTTCTCTGTAGCACCCTTGTTTACACATTCCTTAACCCTCTTGCCCCATTCTATGCTCCCTATATCAATCCTACTCCCAAATCCAGTAGAAATGTTTAGTCTTTTGTCAAGGCAAGGCCTAGACTGTTGGCAGAAGAGCATATCAGGGCCTAAACCACAGAACATGGTCAAAAACTGGGTAACTATGTACCCTTGTACTTTGAGGGAGATGAAGATGGGATGAACAGGGGGTCCCGAAATGCACCCCAGACCCGTTTTCAAGGGGTGGACCCAGGGCAGACCAGAGTAAAGGCCGCAGGGTGGACACATTTGGGATTGGATGGAGGGTATTATAAAAATGTAACCTCTCGGGCACAGGGGCACGCGTCTTGTAACATCTTTGCCTTGGCAAAATAAACCCTTTCTTATCTCACCCCTAATTAACTGCTCCGGGAGATTTTTCAGCACCTGAATCCCACGGCAGCAAAATCTACACTACTTTGTACTAGAGATTCAGCACACAGCATTTTATGGAGTTGCACTTCACTTTGTCCCACAGGTTCCTCTGCTCCCAACAGTATTTATAATAGATTTTATTGCAGGAGTGCCCTTGCTTAAATCCTTGTGTTCTCATACGTGATATTAATGCCAATGAAGATTCTCATAGACAAGGTCCAGAAGTATGGGCTGGACAAATGGATGGTGAAGTGGATTGAGAACTGGCCGAATGGCAGAGCTCAGAGGGTTGTGATCAGTGGCAAAGTCTGGTTGAAACCTTGTTGCTAGTGGTGTCCCCTTGTAATGGTTTTGAGTCTAGATCTTCCTTCCTGGCAACCAGGAAGGAAGGAAGGAAGTATTCCATCCTATTCCTTTACGTAATCAAACATATAAATAAGAATGAGAGAGGAGGGTCCTTCTTCTCTTCTGGTGGACTTGAAGAAAGCAGCTCCCTGTGGCTCCTCCAGCTGTGGGGGGTGTTGGGCCTGTGGTTTGTCAAAAGGCTGCTGCCCTCTTTCCGAGTTTGGAGGGAGATGTGGTGATTGTGGAGTGGACTGAGACATTTCTGTGCTCTCAAGGGAAGTATTGAGATTTCATTTGTTAGTTCTTTATTAGTTGGGTATATCTGTTGTTTTTTTCTTTCTGTTTTTGGGTGTTGGGGGTTTCTTTCTTATGTGTATATAGTCTTTGTAATTGTATATAAAAGTAATGTAAGTGTAAATATATTTATATATTGCTTTAGCTCTCTTATTTTGGTTCCCTTTTTTTTTTTCTCTTTTACCTTGGTTTTTGGAGAGAAGCTTTTGCTGTGGTATTGGGGACTTGGCAGGGAGCCAACTCCAAACCACCACACCCCTTGAATGAAAGGGCAGATGCCTCCTGAGCAAGTTCACTGATGACACAAAGCTGGGAGCAGTGGCCAATACCTCAGACGACTGTGCTGCCCTTCAGAAGGACCTCAGCAGGTTTCAGAGATGGACAGAGAAGAAATGCCTGAAATTCAACAAAGGCAAATGCGGGGTGCTGCACCTGGGAAGAATAACCTCATGCACCAGGACTGGGGACTGACCTGCTGGAAAGAAGCTCTGCAGAGAAGGACCTGGGGTTCCTTCTGGTGGACAAGTTGTTCATGAGCTAGCAGTGTGTCCTTTTGGCCAAGAAGTCCAATGGTATCCCAGGGTGTGCTAGGAAAAGCACTGCCAGCAGTTCAAGGGAGGTGATCCTGCCCCTCTACTCAGCCCTATTGGAGTACTGTGTCCGGTTCTGGGTTCCTCAGTACTAGAGAGTCATGGAGTTCCTGGAGTAGGTCCAGCGGAGGGCTGTAAAGATGATTAGAGAACTGGAGCATCTCTCTTATGAGGAAAGGCTGAGAAAACTCGTCCTATTCAGCCCTAAGACACAACTGAGAATGAACCTCATCAGTATCTATCTGAAGGGAGGGTGTCAAGACAATAGAACCAGGCTCTTCTCAGTGGTGCCAACCAGCAGGACAAGAGGCAATGGGCATAAACTGATGCAGAGGAAGTTCCACCTGAAAATGAGGAAGAACTTCTTTACTGTGCAGGTGACCATGCACTGGAACAGATTGCCCAGACAGGTTGTGGAGTATCTCACTCGCTGGACAGAAGCCTGAGTAACATGCTCTAGGAGATCCTGCTTGAGCAGAGAGGCTGGACTAGATGACCCCTAGGTATCCCTTCCAACCTTACCCATTCAGTGATTCTGTGGTTCCTGAACGGCAGTCAGATAGCCAGCAAAGGACATGTAAACCTGGCCTCAGCTACCACTACTGGAGATTAATCAGGGTAGCACATACTCTGTTGTCAAAGCAGCACCATTTGCTTGCAGCATAATGATTTTCAAAGCTATACCGAATACTTATGGCTTTATGAAACATCTTAAAAAGACAAAAGACCTAATCCAAGCAATTTAGTCAGAACCTTAATGCACCAAAATTTATTAAATTGTTTGGTTACATAAAAGAGGGGGAAAAAAGGAATAAGTATGGAGGAGAACAATTACCAAGGAACCTCCAGCCTTAAAGTTGCCCCATAGTACTACAAAACCTAGAAATATCCTTCATGGTATAGGATACAGTGCCTGACTAGTCTAAAAGTGATTTCAAAATTTTTTTTGTCTATTCTGTAGTAAGAATGTAGGTGCTACTACTGATTCAGCCCAGTATCGCACTCTGATGCACTAGAATAAGAGATTCCCCAGGGATGATATGAAAAACCTTGTCATGAATGCATAACTTGTTCATGGTAGAAAGCATATCCTTGTCCTTTCAGTCAGGAGGTAGCTTATAGTACTTGCAATTGAATGACTTTCTCAGCTTAGGTAAAACATAGGTAAAAAATTCATCAGTCCATTGTATAAAGTTGTAACACTTTTGCTACCAGTGTCTACAAATTGATTGTCATAGTTATTTAACATCTACCCAAATGTGACTGTTCATAATACGGAATTTACACTGCAATAAAGAGAAGAAGCCTAAAGAAATGAGGTTACTGACTCACTTATTTATCTCCTAGAAATCAAGAAGGTCAAAGTCAGATTAGTATTTAATATTCAAACTAAATGTCATGAGCATAAATATGTAAACAGTGTTAATAAGTCTGTGCATTTCATTTCAAGTTGTGGCGTAAGTATTGCTTAGGTTTAACACACTTAATAATAACTTTTTAAAAATATCACTGAAAATATTATTACTAATGTGCAGGAAAAAAATCATATTGGGTTTATTTCTTTGATTTAACTAGCAGTTTAAAAAATCTCAGCCAGCATATACTTATGGGAATTTTAGTGTATGCTGAACTAGTTAAAGTCTGCCTTGCACCTTGGAATAAATATCTTCTTAAAAAACAAGTTTTGGAAAAATAACTGTTCCATGGACCAACAAAAGTACAGGAAATATATATTTTTATAAAATGGTTGAAGTTGTATCCAGAACTGATCCCCTGCACGAGATAACAGTTGATTCTGTAAATTTACCGAAACAGGCATAAACCAAAGTTCCATCAAGCAAAAATTGTTGATGAATATCTAAAGGTCTGATTTGATCTCTGCACTATATTGTTACACTGAAAAAGCAGAACTCTTTCCTGTCCAGGATAAAAATCTTCACGCTACAGCTATGATCATTCCCCGCATGGATGTATGTAGCCAAAGGGATTGTTATGAGCTGATAAGGTAGGCAAAACTTTTATTGAAGGAACAAGTAGAACTGAAACAATCTACCTCAATTTATCCAAAATCAGGATACCTAAAACATCTTTATATTCTAAATGTAAACCTAATCAAATGCAAGTGATTGCTCGGTACTGGAATATTCAACCAAAGCCAATTTAGGTCTATGTAAACAAAAAAGGAGATAATAGAAATTTGTTCAATTCAAACTACCTTGTTGGTTACCTTTTTGCAAAAATACTTCAGGTCTTAGCAGAGAAATATTATAACACTTGAAAGAAAAGGATAACAGCAGCATGGCTGTGCAAAGAATACACAATGATTTTAACTAACAACCAAATTAAAAATAAAAACTGAACGTATGACCATACAAAAATTTGCTAGTCCTGCTATTATAAACCACTGTTATTCCAGTTGAGTAGTTCTTGTCTTTGACATGAAATTAGTTATACATAGTGAATAGCAGATGGAGGACAAACTTGAAATGCTGTTCTCAAAAATGGGCAAATAAATTCAGCCATGCCATAGTGATATCAAAGTCATTATTAGAAATTAAATGTTAATTCCTCTTTACACAAACAGACTGACATGAAACCTTTGTTTATTCTAAATTATTTTAACATTCAAAATTATTTTAGCATTTATTCTATCAAATTCATTTAGAAGACACAACAAAAGTAACATTCCTTGTCCAGATCGGTTTGAGCAGTCAGGAAACATCAACAGGATAGTTGCATGTTTGAATCTTGTGACTTCTTTATCTATTTAATAAAGCTTAATGAATTATTTCCTCTTGTTCTGAAAAAGAAATCTTTTCAGAGTGGAATAGACAAACAACGGATACTAGTGCATGTGTTATACCAACAGATTTGAGTTGACAGGGTAGACAATCAAAAGTCAGTGATAACTGCTAAACATTTTCTAGCTGAGACAAGACATCAAATAAATGTGTAGTTCTACTAAATATTCTCTTACTAGCTGAAATCAAATCTCCTACCTTACTACATTGTTTTAATTTTTTGAAAAAGTGTAATTTTACCATAAAACTTTACCATGCTACAACTAGTTCAATTATCATAAGGGGTTAACTGCAACAGGGGTGAATAAAATCAAAAAATGATTAGAGCAGAGTCACCCAGAATTGTAGAGGTATCTTAAGCCAGAGTTTAGTGCCAGGAAAACTGTAAATTTTCTGCATGAATCAAGGAAGAAAACTCCTTCTGGGGGTGCTTAGGTATGTAGACAACAATTCACCCAGTGGCCTGTTCCACTCCTACAAGGGATGAATCATAAGATGAAACCCAACAGAAGCTTTGTGGTAAACAGAGGTCTTTTTCCTATAGGTTAAGGGGGTGCTGATGCAGAACAATAGGAGGAAGCTGATTGCAGAGGCACAGAGGGAGACGTCTCAGCAAAGCATTCCTGTATGGTGACCCAGGGCTCTGGGCTCCTGGGGAAATTCACCTGAGCCAAGAGGATCCTGTGAAGCACAAAAAGCAGTGAAGCAGGAAAATGTACATGACATTTACTACCATATATATTTTTGAGCTATGCCAAAGGTGACATTTGGGTTGTACAAAGACTTTAAAAGAGCATGGCTATTTGTTTTATTTATTGTATATTTGTTGTATATTCCCCATGACCTTCTTAGTGTAAGGGAAGCAAGCTGAGGGATAAAACAAAAACAAAACCACTAGACTGCTTAGGCCACAAGGTCTGATTTGTCTTGATGGGTTAACAGAGACATTTTCCCTTTGTAGGATATATCTTTGGCCACAGCGACTAAAACCAGTCCTGAGAGGTGCAGATTTCTCCCACAGGTCTGATATTGTGGGATTCGGGATACTTAATCTAATGAACACCCACAGTGGGAGCTTTGTCATAACAAATGGGTCACTCAGGATGCTGTCTTGGATATCCACACTGTCCGTTTCTTTGGAAATTCATGTGATGGCAATCAACTAAAAGTAACGTATTGTCATTTCATCTACATCTCACTGAGAGACATGTCTAGATGAATTTGATATTCAGAATTAAGCCATCTTATAAATGGAGACGTTTCAAGAGGGACCCAAAATACATTCACAGAGAGGAAAGACTGTGATAACATAGGAAGCTGGAGAATTCCAGTTTACATAGTTCTCCAAATATAAAGTTAAGAAAAGTTAAATTTCATCCTATAGGTACCTGATTCATGAGGAAATCTGTCTGCATTTGATGGCCTCATTTTATTGTGCCAGAAAGTAAATTAGACTACCAGGGAGTGTGAACATTAAATATGAAATAAAAGTATTTACAATACCATAATTGCTAGTCTTTTTTAATGCTTACTTTTTTACCAGTTAAGGAATCTGGGTTCTGTCAATACCAGGAGCAGATAAGTAAAAGTCACACTCAAAGATTACACTGCAGTTTTACTTTCTGGTAGAAAAAAGTTCTCAGCATCTCAGAGATCAACCAACCATGGTGAAATGACAAAATATTATCATGGGTGCAGAAAAATTTTGTACCCTTTATACTAAAAGACAGCGTAGAAAATTGAATTCAAATAAGTTGAAGATAACAGTATAATAAATCAGTCCGTTGTTTTACATTCTGATCAAGTGCAAGAGATGCTGTATGTTGAATCATGTGAAAAGAAGAATTCACAGGTCAGACTGCATGATATGGGGAGGTTCCCACAGATTAGGGCATATGGTAGGAAACACGAATCATAACATGACATGAGCCAAGATTCTCTCTGGAGACTACATTCTCTGCTACACACTGTTCCTCCTCTATGCATTACATGAAAATTCTCGGTAGGTCAACCTATGGTGTCTGGAATGGAGGAGAAATTGTAACTAAACTGGAAAAGCATTACCTGCAAACCCTGAAGTCTGGCAATGTGAGAGAAACATAGATGTGTGAATTGCGCATAACGCTGAAGTTTGACAGATATGAAAATAAGTTTCTGCAGGTATTGTCAAAGAAAACCCAAGAAATCTTCTGTCCTCTGTTTTCTCAGTTTATACTATCAAAAACTATACTATAGTTTTGGTAATTACATTCTTATTCAGACTGCTTTGGAAGGCAAGGAACTGTGCCTTCTTTGTTCATTAACAATAGTGCAGGTCCGAGAGATTCTACAAAAAAATGTAAAAGTATAGATTGTACAGGTAAGTAGAGACTTAGACTAGTTTGATTTAAATTATCTTAAATCTTGCTCCAACCAGATTTGTTAGAGTGAGAAATTTTGTATGTTTTTTCACACTGAGACTATGGTTCTGCTGAAGCATCACTTCCAATAAACCTCAGACATGCTACTGGATTTCCAGTTTCTATAGATGTGACCAAACCACTCTCTCATTTTGGACAATGCTGGCTCATAAAGAAGTTTTCACGAAGACTTAGAGAATCAGACCTGTACAAAACTGATTCAAAAACTAAAGAACAATTATCAACATTGAAGCAAAGCTTAAAACTTATTTTTAGCCTTTACGTACACCTGGAACTTTACAGTTCATAGCTCCTGAATTGTGCTGACATTTCTATAAAGGGAAAGACTTATTTTTTTTTTTTAATGGAAAGCTTGTAGTTTAAATGGGAAATGACCATGATAAGTTCTTAACATTTTCTATTCCCACCCACTTCTGGGTAAAAGTTATCATGTTCCATCAGTAATTGAAAAAGAAGGTAAATATATAGCAGAGTTTTTCACTATTTGAAAAAAATGTCTGAAAGGTGGCTAAAAAATATACTGAGTTACTCAAGTCTCATTTAATTTGCACAGTAAACACATATGCCCATAGATTCGCTCTCCTTAGACCTGTCCTGTCCTGGACTTATGAGTACAATGAGTGGGTATAATTGTTATTGTATGAGACAACATATGTTGGGTCTCTGGACACGTGCAAAATACTTAGTCATTAATACCTTGGGTGATTGATTGAAATTCCAGCTGCCTTCAGCCAGAATGTTGCAGAAAAATAATTTGACAAATTTTTGGAGAGTGTCTCCGGGTGGAAATTTCAGAGTCCCAGCGATTCCTCCAGGTATCTTGTGCTCTATCTAAGCCCACTGCTAGACATTAATTGGGTATTTCAATGTATGCTTCAAGTACCAGCCTGGATGGAGGATCTTCCCATCCCAGATATCCTCCTAGGCAACTCTCCACACAGAGTTTACCATATAGGTATATAAGATATTACCAAAATCAGAATTTCATCTGTATAGACAAGGCTTTGCTGGCGGCTGACTACTGCCTTCTTTTGAGAAGGATTTCAGTCATTCAGATGCCTTTTACCGGCTTACTGTCAAAGCCTCATGTTTTCCTTAAAAAATGTGTTATTTAGAATACATGCTATTCAGAATTAATTTATTTTGTCTGAAGTAAACAAAGTCCATTAGTAAATTTATGCATCTTGAGGTGTTTAATTTTTGTTATACCTTCTCCAGAACCTTCTCCTACAAAATAATTAGAAAGGATAAAGGAAAAAAAAGACAAAATTAAATGCATTTATACTTAAAAGGTGTCATTTCTCATTCTGAGACTTGCCATTTATATATTTTAAGAATCAATAGTTACGTGAAGAAAAAGGAGCTTCAATGTCAATTTTTACTTGAAGGAATTGAGATACATGCCAAATGATAGGACACATTATGAATGTGTCTTTTTTATGCTACAGGATGTGTTTTGGAAATTTTAAAAAAATTATGCCATCTGATAATCTGTTCACTCATTATCAGCCATAAAGTGAGGGGGAATAAGTGTAGTTTATTCAGCCTCACTAGATTCAAACTAAATCAAAAGTGCAGTTTGTTTGATCTAGTATAGTAAGATATGTCTGCTGGGATTGATTAAAGTAAAAATACTGAGTGCCACAGTCCTAGAGTATATTTCATCATCAAAGATGTTTCATTTTGTTCTTTGAATACTATATGAAGATAACAGATAAAACCATTGTGTGAGGCTAAATCCTTCAGACCAATATTTATAAAAACCAATATCAGTGAAAAAAATGAATAGGCCTGTAAATTAGTTTACACACAGAACAAATCCAGTACACTAGAGCGTCATGGTTCTGACAGATTTAGAAACTTTTATTTGAAGTCAGTACTAAAATAATGTTCATTATGCAAAAGATATGGAAAGTTTTCAACATCTTTATATTAATATTATAAAAGAATTACACCATCTATTATTAATGACTGAAAGAGTGTATTTGTTGGATAAATTATATATAATTGCCCAGCAGATATTGACTTCTATAATGCCACTGAAAATGAAACAGTGACAGTATAACCATTGTAGATCTGCTCCATGTCTTTCTTTGACATATCAGATTGTTTTATTTCAAATGTCAAAATTTTTAAATTTGAAGTATTTTCTTCACATGAGCAGCTTTTCAGAAAAGGAAGTTTCTAAAGTCACTAGGCTTTTAAAAAACTAATGAAGTGGTTCTCAAATTTACCTTTGGAAAATATAAAAGTTAGTCAGGATGGTATTTGCCTGACAAACATTTAGCCACCCAAAAACTCTTGTTGCAACTCGGCTAGATAAATTTAAAAAACGAGGAAAAAAAACACTCCAAAAATCTACCTCCAGAATAAAAAGGAGAATGATTATTTTGGATTACTTGAAATTTTTGACCTAAAATCTGTTTATTTGCTACACCACTTAGACCCACCCAAGTCTATGGGGCCAGATGGAATACATGCAAGGGCACTGAGAGAGCTGGTGACAGTGCTCAATGAGCCAATTTCCATCATTTATCAGCAATTTTGTCTAACTGGAGAGGTCCCAATTGACTGGAGGCTGGCAAATGTGATTCTAATCTAGAAAAAGAGCCAAAAGGAAGTTCTGAGGAACTGCAGGCCTTTCAGTCTGTCCTTGATTCCAAGGAATGTCATGGAGCAGGTCACCTGGAGTTCTATCATGTGACATGTAGAACAACCAGAGGATCAGGCCCAGATAGCATTGATTCATGAAAGGCCTCCAGGTTGTGATTGTTGTCTACCTGGATTTTAATAAAGCCTTTGACACTATTTCCCACAACATTCTCTTGGCTAAACTGGCTGCTCAAGGCTTCAATGGGTGCACACTTCACTGGCTAAAAAACTGACTGGATAGCCAGGTCCACAGAGTGGTGGTGAATGAAATCGAGTCAGTGGCCAGTCACTAGTAGTGTTTCCCAGGGCTCAATATTGGGGCCAGTCCTGTTTAATGTATCTTTCAATGAAGTGGACAAGAAGATCAAGTGCACCCTCAGTCAGTTTGCATTGGACACCACATTGGGCATGAGTGTTGATCTGCTGGAGGGTAGGAAGGCTCTGCAGAGGGATCTGGACAGGCTGGATCCATGGGCCAAAGCCAATGGTACAAGGTTCAAAAAAGCCAAGTCCTGCACTTGGATCACAACAACCCCATGCAGTGCTACAGGCTGAGAGAAGAGAGACTGGAAAGTGGCCCAGAGAAAAAGGACCTGGGGATGCTGGTTGACAGCAGTGTTCCCAGGTGGCCAATAAGGGCTTTTATCCTGGCTTGTATCAAAAATGGTGTGGTCAGCAGGATCAGGACAGTGCTGATTCTTCAGTATCTGGCACTGTTGAGGCCACACCTCGAATTCTGTATTCAGTTCTGGGCCCTCACTACAAGAAAGACATTGAGGTGCTGTAACAGCATTGCTGTAGAAGGGCAATGGAGCTGGTGAAGGGTCTGGAGCACAAGTTTTATGAGAAGTGGGTGAGGGAGCTGGGCTTGTTTAGCCTGGAGAGAAGGCGGCTCAGAGGAGATCTTATCCCTCTCTACAACTACCCGAAAGGAGGCTGTAGCAAGGTGGGGGTTGGTCTCATCTGCCAAGTAGTAAGTGATAGGACAAGAGGAAACTACTTGAAGTTGCTCTGGGAGAGGTTTAGATTGGATATTAAAAAATTTTCTTCATAGAAAGGGTGTCAGACTTTGGAACAGGCTGCGCAGGGAAGTGGTAGGGTCCCCATCCCTGGAGGTATTTAAAAACATGGTTTAGTGGCAGACTTAGCAGTGCTGAGTTGATTGTTGGCTTTGATGACTTTAAGGATTCTTTCTATCAAAAATTATTATGTGGTTCTATGTGAACATCTACAAGTGTTTCATAGTTTGTAAGGATTCCATTTTGTTCCCTGTCAATAAAGACAAGAGGTCATAGCCTCAAGCTTCACCAGGGGAGGTTCAGGTTGGACATTAGGAGCAATTTCTTTACAAAAAGGGTGATTAAACTTTGGAATGGCTTGCCCATGGAGGTGGTGGAGGCACTGACCCTGGAGGTATTGAAGAAAGACTGGACATGGCACTTTGTGTTCTAGTTGACAGAATGGTTTTCAGTCATAGGTTGGACTCAATGATCTCAGAGGTCTTTTCCAACCTACTTGGTTCTGTGAATACCCCCCTAGCAGTGAGCTAACAAGGATGGCATGTTTGTACAATCTGATTTTGTGACTTTTTTGTCAAAACCTATTCTCAGATTAGTCCTTGCTCTTCGTGGTGTCCTGCTACTTCAGTAACACAATACTGGTTTTGAATTTGTTGTTCTTAAGAGATCAAACCTTTCTTTCCTCACCTCCTCTTATCCAAATGAAAATAAATTCAAGTCATACTGATTTGTCTCTGTGTCGGTGGCTGAGGAAGGGAATTTAAAACCAACTTGCTAACACTTGAATTTATTAAAGACACAGAATAAATATCCTTACACGCCATTAGCAGTATATCTCCGTAAGAATAAATTATCTCAACAGTTTCTCATGGAGAAGTAAGCTTTTGCATTTTACTGAAGAGGTAATAAAATGATATATCTTCTGTTTTTAAGGTCATCTCTCAGAACTTGTAGAGCAAGTCTGAAATGAACCAATCACCTTAATTAAACCAGCAAACAAAATTGCCCACAAGAGAAGAAAATGTTCAGGGTAATTTTAAAACATGAATTTTTACTTGTGGTATTCTTTATTTAACTTTTCAGTCATATGAGCAGAGCATTGATCCTGTTTCTGTGAGTCTGTCTTGCCATAATATGTCAGACACTGACTTACATTGGCTGTTCAAGTACTGCCTGCTGTATGTTTTGCTAGTCAATTCTGTTGTCTGACATGAAATGGTTTGTATTTTGGTTTTTATGTTGCTCGATTGCTTTGTGAGACACAGTCTCGAAAGGGAAAAAACAAACACTACTGATGCTCTACAAGTGTAGCTAAACCATGTTCCAAAGGGAAACAGAGCTGAGGGTTATCATCTGAAAGATAAAGCAGTGCAGATGCTGAAAATAGCTGATAAAGGCATTCTGGTTAATGCAGAACACAGACTGAAAACTCTTCAGTTACCTGTACTGTCATATGTTGGTATTAAATAACCTTAAACTGTCATTCGTAAACCAAATCCCCCTCCATAAACTGGGCGGCAGCAGTCCTATACATATAGATGCTGCCAATACTGTTGAAGGCCATACTTCCTTCTGGCACCTGATACTTCTTACTCTGCCAACAGCATCAACTGCTACTGCTTGCTGCCGTCCTTTGTGCTGAACTGCCCTTTTAAAGGGGCTCTCCTGCTTCCTCACAACTCAAGATGACTGTACAGTTCCCAGTTAAATGATCCCCCTTGACATACCACAGAAAAATCACATGTGAGTGGAGCTACTCATTTTTCTGCTCACCTCTGTCAGCTTGACAATGAGGCTTTTCTGGGCTCTTCTTGCACCAAAGGGATTCAAGTCTTGCTGAAGTCTCACTGACTTCACCATCAATACCGAGGTTCTCTTTTGCTTCTGATTTATGTAGAATGAAAGGGTTAAGCCAACAGAGAAATACCATGAGTAAGCTACCCCACTGTAGCTTCAAAACTTCCTATAATTGTATAAAAAAATACAATTTCACAGAATTCTCCACAGTCTGAAGTATAACATTTTCATTTCCATCAAAGCATATTCACTGGAAAAAGTCAATAAGTTCATTAAAATTTGTATTCATATACTTTTATGAATCTTTGTAGCAAGACAAAGTCGATAAATGTGATAAACTTCTAGAATGTTACATATTTGAATACTGTTTTGCTGTGTACACATCAACTTCTTTTAATCACGCGGTTCTGAGACAGCACCATGACAGCTAGGATATGAATATGTGGTGGCAAAGGACAAACAAGAAAATAACAAAGGCTTAGCTGCTCTGTTCTAAACTCTGAGACATTTTAAAATTATAATCAATAGGGAAACAATAGGGAGCATATCTGGCTATGCAATTTCTCTTCTTGATTCCCAAACTGAATCATATCAGGTGTACTGTATAGTATGGCAGATGTCTTGCTCCTTTAACGTAGCTAGATACAGCACCGTGGGTTTTGTCCTGTTTGGATCAGAATTCCCAACATGATCTATCGATAAATAGCTATATATAGTACCTAAGTGGGTTCCATATGCATAATATATGATTTATTTGAAAATTAAGGTACAGGAAAGATAATAGCTTGTCCAAAGATTAAACAAAACAAGAAAAAAAATACAAAAGTCAATTTTTAAATGAACAAGCTAATGAAAAGAAAAAAATTAAAACACATCACAGTAAAAGACTTGGACAGCTAAAATTTGTCAGTGTCCGTATAATATCATAAATTCTAAGCAGATATTATGCAGCTTAAAGAAAAAAAAAATTGTCAGTGACAGTAAAAAGCAGACTTCCATGCATATGTAATAGGAAACTGACTTTAATTAAGAACTGTAATAAACAGGCATGTCAATGATCCACATCATAGTCATCATATAAATGTTTGTCTCATAACACTCCTCATTAGCAAAGCCTTTTCATCTACAATTAAAAAGTGTAAGAAGGCTTATAAGTGCTGAATTTACCACCATTCTGCTATTTCAGTACCAGGGTTGATAAAGCAGTCTAATACGGAAAAGAAAAAGAAAGTGTTCAAAGGAATATTTCTACCTTTTACCAGATGGTGCACACCTTGCATGTTTAGTGTATTGAATTTAAATAAAGAGAAAAGAATGTCTTTCTAACTACCTGGAGGCTGGAGAATTCTTAAACATATTTGATTTAATATTAATATAGTATGTTTTACCAGATGATTTATTTGATGTACTAAGTAATTTATTTCATCCAGTATCTCCCACGTAATACATGACATACCTGCTGTGACAGACAATATATCTAATTCAGTAACTCAAAAGTTTAATTCTACATCTTCTTTGCTCTTTTGAATCTCCTGAATAAAGTTATATTTTACTGGAGTACTGAATATTAATTTCAGTTTAAACTATTTCAGATCCAGTATTTGCATATGAAGAAAAGTAAACTTATCTCAAGAGTGAAGAGAAAAAAAGAAAACATAGCAGTCTTGCAAATGTGCTTGCATACAAACTGCTTGGCTTCAGTATGCTACTCTTGATATTTGTAATTAGGAATATTTGAATATCAGCTAGTATTCAGGAAAATATCAGTAATTTTTAAAGTGTTATGAGTTCATAATAGCATTCTGTTGTTGCTCATTAGTTAAAAATAATGCCAGGTAGCTGAGGAACAGAAACATTATCATGCATCCATTCACATGCACTGAATTGGCAAAGATATTTGCAATTTACCTGTAATATGGAAATTGTCATCCAAAGTGTTTGAAGCATAATTAAGACATAAATGATACATTCATAGACATCAGGAATTATGTCAAAAGACAGACTTAAAGGCTGCTAACACTGTTCAGAGAGATTTTGTCAATATATGCTAGTTCTTTGGTGCATTACTTTAATTGATATATACAATGAAAGCAAAGTTGCATGGAACGACAAATTTTGAAAGAACTCATGGTTTTTAAATTGTATTTTTTTATGAATCACAAGGACGAAACGATTTACCAAACAGAATTATTGAGAAATTTGAGATAGAAAGGTGCTGGTCAAACAATATGAATTTAGTGCATGAAAAAAATTCAAGGCAATGGAAAAGGGAGTCTGAAGAAATTCTGACTGGGATTGGAAAGTTCAATTTTGATAAAACACATTTTTCTCTAATGGAGTAGCAAAAATGAAGCATTCGCTAAATTTTTTGATGAGCTTTACTTCAGCCTTTGTGTACTGGCCTGAAATATGGTAATAATTCCTGCATGTGTAACTGAGAAAATTGCAACTCAGTTTTTTTCAACCACAATTGCTCCATCAGAACAACAGTACAGTTGTTCAAACTACTTGTATAACATCAAATCCTCTCTCCATATAACTTAAAAAAAGTTGGAATTAAGTGGAATGCAAACTGTCAGATCAATAAACTCATTCCACATCCCTGATTGGATACATGACATTTACTGTATTTCACTTGTGGAACCGGCACAGTCAAACTCTGCAGTGTTTGTGAATTTATCCCTTCTACTTGATACTACTAAAAGAGAGGTATGTGGAAAGCCTAAGCTTCAGTCTCCATTGATCAGGGCTTACAGCTGGACCACACTCCTATGAGTGCATTTATTGAGTAGCAGTTGCTATCCCACCATAGAAATACCCATGTACCTGTTACACCTAGTTATTAAACTAAGTCACCACTGACTGTTACACACACAGAAGCAAGATTTAAATCCCTCACCTATATTCTCTTAAATGAAAGCTGAATAAGATTTTATTAATTTGTCATTTATAAGTCAGAGAACTTTTATTAACCTTATAATGAATACAAAAAATAAAAAATCTACACAGAATTCAGGTTCTCTCCTGCTGAAATTGTGCTGAATGATTTTTTTAATAAATAAACAAAGCATAAAATCAAGTGCCAAAAGGGGCTCTGAATCTTTGTCATGCTGCTTAGGAAGCTTTCCTGCAAGTGGTGAGTCTTGGCTGTCAATCACTCTTTTTGATCTGGTTCATATACTGTACATATTCTGTAACTACTAGAGGAAATCCTCTCAGGGGAGAAAAAGAACTGCGTCACATTTTCCTAATATCTGACTGAGTGATTAAATCAGTGTATACAAGTGGGCAAGGTAAATCATGAATGTGGCATTGTCATCTTTCTGCACTTGTTTGCGGGAATACTTAAACACTGTCATACTTTGGTCATGAGGTATTACTTTGTTTATTTAATAAAACACTAATTCTGGAAGATAATAGGAGTCTAAAAGACCATAGAAACATGAGAAATCATGATAATAAAAATGAAATAAAACTTAGATCTTTCTCATTGGTTGTTGGGTAAGGTCTTTTAACCCTAATTTTGAACACAAGTAACAGAATTGTAATAAAAATCCTCTTTAGGCCTCTCTGTTCTTTCTTTGGGCCTCTACACTGGAGCTTGTAAAAGAAAGTGATGCAATCAGGCAGCAGCATCTTCTGGTTCATTTAAGCATAACTGTAAAAGTAATTCTTTAAAGCCACTTAGAAGAGTCTAGAAAGCCTTACACATAGCATCTTTTGTAAAATGGTGTTTTCTACAGGTCAGTGGGTTAGCCTGCCAAATTGCAATTTCTATCTCATTGAATATTATATATTCTTCATGTAACCCTTAATCACAGTCAAATCCACCCAGGAACAGAAACCAGACAATACTGAAAAAGAATATCAATAGCTCTATCAAATCCTACTGAATAGGTATACAAAATCCCCAGATGATACTCTGGAGCATTTAGAAGCATCAGGCTTTTTAATAACAATTTTCAAGATTTGGGAAGAGTAATGAATGCTTTAAATGTTTGAGCAATGCCTGGCTGACAATTTATGTCACTGAACTTCACATGGAGTAAGTGAATGATAGTTTTATTTGCTTACATTGCTTACAATAAAGAAACTGAAATCCCTTAATTATTTGGGACACTAAGAACACAAATACACATCTTCTCCTTGTGCTTTATTCCAAAAAACTGACAATCCATTTTTCTTCCTTTCAGCTAGAAACGACTTTCTGCATTCAAAAATCTCTTCACTATTTGCAAATTGGATGTTCCTATGGACTAGTATCAATGAAATAATCCATTTTACTGTGTAATTGTATTTGATAAGCTATACTTCACACAAATTTTTCTGTCCTTTAAGCAGTGACTTACACTGTTGAGTTGTTTTTCTGAAATCAATGACTGTATGTGCAGCATAAAATAATACTTAGCACCAGTAAAGCTTGAAAAAGCTAGCACATAATGACTAATATATTTATTTCTATGTCAATGCCTGTCTGGAGTTAATACATTAAAAATTAAACTTTTTTTAATAATAGATATTCTAGTTGGAAAATGAATGCACTCTATGCACTTACTGCTCCTGAAAAAAAAGACACTCCTCATTTCTTTATGTGTGTATTTTAAGTGTTGCACTCTTCTGATGTGGTCTAAGAATTACTTTTTCTCTACTGAGAGACAGAGACTGCAGCCTCTAGCTATATAAACTTTTACATTAATGATGTTAATATTCTGCTACCAATGCAACTAAGAGAGGATATGCTTTCATTGACATTTCCCTTTGAAGTGAAATCCTAAAGCTTTAATTTTTATTAATGCAAATCCCTGCTAAAAAATACCTTATCCCTGGTCACATATGAGGCAATATAAAATCTAAAGACATCTTTGCTTTCAGGCTTCGGTATTAAACAGCTTCTGCCTGCAATCACACCACCTTAGGCTCTGATAATGTCGGCTTTTATAATACAGAATAGGCAGGGACTAACTGCTACTTGAAAAGGGGAATTCTAAATAAAATCCTAAACTTCTGGAAGTTAGTGGAAGAACAATGGAGTGCTTTACAGATTCAGAACCTGCAAAACACCTAAAAGACAGGTAAAGCTCACAATAATATTGTATGAGGGCTAGGATACTGCAAGGTTGACAGAAGAAAATAAGGAAATAGTGGTTTCCCAATTAATGCAATCCTTGTAAATTCACAACTACATTTTAGAAAGTCATCATGTCTCCTGGCTATTTTGTACTGCTGTAAAATAAATTAAGTCCTTATGATTTTCATATGGTTCCAATAAAAGCAAAGGTCAAAGACCAACAGCTAAATTGTCATTATGTGAAGACGCGTTACAGCTGTCAAAAATAGCATTTTGGAGATTGGGATATAGAACACAGTACCAGATTCTGTCTGTAATTCTGTTTGATCTGATCAAGTTATAATAAAAGTAGTAATTGTTCAGGACATCTTGTCACACTTTGAAAAGGCCACTGTTGTGCTACCTAATGACATATGAATAGGCACAAGAATCTATATTGTTACACAGTTTCTCCACCTCTGCCAGTCTAATCTAAATGCTTTCTACTTCTATGAGACTTTACAAATATTTTAAAAAATGAAGTATCACATACATGCAAAATAGTAATGGCAGATTGAATTTTAGTCTCTGGAAGTTTTCTTATCACTTTTTAAATCAACTGAATTCTGCAATGACTTCTTGGCAGATCATCCCACAAAGGGTGTTCGCACAGGGCAGGTAGCAACTCAGTAGCATTCAGCAGCTTCTTTGTTCATCACCATCATGTACCTTTTCGGTCAGCTTGGAATATGGGCAGACGAAACTCTTTCCTGATTATAAAGAACAAAATAGACACAGTATTTATTCTTCCAGATGATGAGTTTTTCCTCTAGTGTGACTATGATCAGTTCTGTACTGAAAGCAACAAATACTTGTCTGTGTAAATTATGGCTTCAAAAAAAAAAAGTTTGTGCTAAGAATCAGATAAACTCAGGCCTTCTGAGAGGGCTGAATCTGTCTCTGACAGAATAACCATCTAATACCTTCAGCTATTGCACACATGTACATGTTTAGTGTTCTACTGAGCTACGCAGTTATTCTACATGAAGAAAGCAACATGCTTTTTATTCTGTCACGTGTGCTTGGAAGGACGTTTCCCACAGATGTTGCAGCATTTTGTTCCTCTGTGGTATACTATTACACAATACTTCCCAAATAAGATCTTGACTCTTACAGTCTCTGACAGAAACGAGCTATTTTAAGGTACTTGCTCATGACCTAGTGGGTGGAAACACACTGTTCAATATTTCTTTTGTAGGATGTACAATGCATGCTAAAATTATCTTTGAAGGAATTGTAATAAATTCAGAATTTTGACAGTAACAAAACCCCTCAAGTGACATAGCACATACTATTTCATATATTACGGTTGTCTCTTTTTTCTTTTTTTCTTATATGTTAATGAAACATGATTTAAACAGTGTGGGCTTGATTCTTTTCTTCTTAAATTATGAGGAACTTTGATTTTAGTTAATGTTGTATCAGGAAAGATTGATTAAATTTTGAAGTCTTTTCAAGGAGGAAAAAAAAAGGATGAGAACTTAATTTACCTTATTGGCAGACACAGACATGAAATTTAACAAAAAAACAAAACCAAAACAAACAAAAAACCCCCACAAACCAAACCAAACAAACAAAAACCAAACAAAAACGAACAAAACCAAACAACAAACAAACAAGAAACACCAACCAAAAAAACCTCAGAAATGTCACAAAGGGTGGTCAGTAAGTATTTCCTGGCTAAGAGAGACATTGTATGTAAGGAAAAAAATGCACTACCAGCCACAAGTGCCCAACCATTTAACCATGTAAGCAAAGAGATTCAGATACTCCAAATGACCACTGACTTGGATAGTTCTGCATTGGCGTATTATCCCAAACTTTTGTGAGACTAACTTTCTGCAGTGCTAGCTACAGAAATAAGCTATAATGATCCTATTTACAAATGAATCTGCCTCTGGTAAAAACAGAATGGTGATTAACAAGAATAGTACCCCTCTTTTCTTCATCAATTAAAAAAACTCACACACTTAAAAGATTTAGTGAAACTCATTCAAAGCAAAGATATCAATGTCACACCAGATTTATAATAAACAGAGTGAACTAAAATGAGTTTCTGTCCTTTTTTAACAGCTATTTTATGCTGTAGTACTTATCTTCAGTTCCTGTCTTGTTACCACATTGCCTAGCTGTAAGTGCACAGATGTATAGCTATATCTTAAAGACCTATGTCATCACAAACATTTTCAAGTACAGTTTTAAGAAAGGCATTTGACCTTAACACACTTTGCCAATATCATCCATAGTGCAGAGGCTGAAGTTGAAGACTAGTTAACCTTCCAGTAACACATGCTGTTCTCACTGCTGGCAATATGTTACAGCACTGGCTTGGTGAACAGTAAATTTTAGAAGTCCTATTGAAGAACTGGATATATTTAGCATGCTACTGGAAGCTCTGTCCAAATGATACATTGAGTCATTGGAACAAGCATTACACAGGCTGATTTAGTGATAAATACAAGTTAATGGTGCAAATACTCCCTAGCAAGACAGAGAATTACTTTCTATATTTTTTTTCCCTGATATTACTTTGCAACCCCTGCCTGTAGTTCAGAGGCCTGTGTCTTTGCATGACATACATGTTATGCATGTCAAAAGCTTTAGCCAGGAAAATATTTGTTGAAATGGTTGCAATATCTGCAGTGGATAGCGTTTTATTCCCTCATAAAGTAAGTGTCACTTGCGTATATGCAGAAAAGCGTGTAGACACTTTGTTAAAGTTGACTTAATTTAAACCTACACTATGCTGACGTGAACTTTGTAATATGAAAGATAATAACTGTTGTATTGTTATTAATTAATATAGAGGGGATGTTGATTGAGGAGAGGCTTAATACGGGAATGTGCACTTGCAGCCCAGAAAGCCAACCATATCATGGACTGCATCAAAAGCAGTGTGGCCAGCAGGCTAGGGGAGGTCATTCTGCCCCTCTACTTCATTCTGGTGAGACGCCATCTGGAGTACTGCATCCAACTCTGGGGTCCTCAGTTCAAGAAAGACTTCTTGGATTGGATCCAGAGGAGGGCCATGAAGATGATCAGAGGGCTGGAGCAACTCTCCCATGAGGGCAAGTTGAGAGAGTTGAAGGGAAGGGTCCAGGGAGACCTTATAGCAGCCATCCTGTACCTGAAGGGGGCCTACAAGAAAGCCAGAGAAGGACTTTGTAAAAAGTCATGTAGTAAGGGACAAGGGATGATAGCTTTAAACTGAAAGAGAGCATGTTTAGATCAGATAGTAGGAAGAAATTCTTTACTGTAAGTGTAGTGAGGCAGAGAAACAGGTTTCTCAGAGAAGTTGTGGTTGCCCCACACCAGCCTGGATGGGACGTGGAGCAACTTGGTCCAGTGGAAAGTGCCCTTGCCTGTGGCAGGGGAGCAGGTCATCTTTAAGATCCCTTTGAACCCAAACCATTCTGTGATTCTGTGATCTAACACAGCAAGTTAGATATCGGGTGTGATATTTGATATACCTAACCAATGCAGAAACTTTCAAAAATATCTTTGCATGCCAGTGTCCTTCATTGGGCAATGCAAATATCTTTTAAAATACTACTGATGGGCTAGAAGTGTTGCAAAAAATAATGTATTTTTTACATAAAAGAGAAATTCACCATTTAGAGATTTGTATTATTATTAATTCTGCATTCTTAGAAATGTAGAAATGGGGGGAATGTGTGTGTGATGTACAATTTGTTTTTATATATGAGGAAGATATGATTGAATATATGTGTCCAGTGTCATATTAAAAAAAAAAATACACCTTTCACAACTTGTTATTAAGGAATAGAAAAATTATTTCTTATCCCCTGCTATAAAGAAACTAGTTGGATTCCTACTGGGGTTTTTAAATATTTTTTCCAGCATTAGTTTTATAAACAAACAAAAACTACCAACCAAACAAATCCAAATGAATACAGATAATAATTATCAAATTTACAATTATTACTCTCAACACACACAGATAATTTAGATCTCATCTGTGCCTTGCGGAATACTTGTGAAGAAACATATGACATTGACAGGAAAAACAGAAAGCCAGAATCCTTTTTATGACCTGAGCTACTTTGCTACCACAAAGAAGAACATACATATGTTTTCACTTTTGTTTGAGCATGTAAAAAGTTGTTTGCATATATTAGGAAATTAGGACTACAGAATTCATGTTTTTTACTCCCTTATGATTCTGTGCTTGATGGTATTGTGGAATTCTAAGCAGAAATTTAAGAATAAAATAATAGTCAATCAATAAGCCTACATTACTTCTATGAGGTATATAGCATTATATGATGCTTGTTCCTTAAGAATAAGTAAGAAAATATTTGGCAAGTTTTGTTTAATTTTCTAAGAATTAGCTTATTTTTCTTTTCACAATCTTTTTTCCTGACTATATATCAGATATTATTTGTGAACAGAAAATCAGTTTAAATTACTAATTCACTTTCTCTCTATTCTTACTAAATATTTTGACTATTCAAACTCAGCTTCCTGAAAACCTGTATGAATTTGAGTAAATATAAATTCTTTTTTTCATTTTCAGATAAGATTTTTTCTACTGAAAAAACCACCATAACCAATCAACCACCATCATGACAGATTGAATTTATGCTAAGTATTATGTTTACATTTTGTCTTTGACTGTGTGTATTTGTTTTTTATTCGAATACGTGTTCCAAGCATTTTCTGCTAGTTTTCTAAACTTATTTTTTAGTACAGAAAATACTTCTTCAACTATGAAATCCACAATTTAAAAGGTAAATTTAAATGCGAAGTTAAATTTTATTTGGAGATATTTCTTAAAATTGCCAGGTCAACTTTGTCCTTTAATCATCATTAATGTATATTAAAAAAAAAGTTAAGAAATTTGCAAAGAAATAAGGTTTACTGATAAGATGATTTGCAAACTGTTTGGCAGAAACTAAGAAAATAAACAACCGACCAACTACAGCTAAGTGAGGATTTTGAATCAAATTAATAATATCCTGGAAGTTGAAAAAAAAATAATTTGAGTGCTTTGACATCTTATCAAAATAATCCTTGAATTAAGAAGAGGAATCCAGATTCCTCTAATCTCAGGTAAGTGTCCAACAAACCAGGCTACTCTGTTGTTATCCCTCTTATTTAGGAGTATTTCTTTTACATTAAGCTGCTTAGGATGTGCTTTGATTAAACTAAGTTTGCATTCTTTGGTAAAGATTTTTGCTATAAAGTGCCATCATCTCACTCAAAGTACTTTTTAGCATATTATGGAATTGCAGCTAGTTGATGGCATCAGATCCCTCTTCCTCTTCATCTTACCCGGCCACATCATCAAAACTAAAGGTATGTTTTCTTGCTGAGAATCTTCTTAAGTTGATTTGCATCTGATATTTTTTCCTGTTGGTTCCATGTTGACATTAACTCTCTAGATCTTACATTTTGTGATGCTACATAATCACAGAACTGTTCCCATGTTGCTCTTTGAAAATTTGATTTCTGCCTTTTTATGAAGTGTGCTATGAAATTTTATTTTATTCTACTTTGGTCTCAAACTAACTTTTTTAGTGTCATAGAAGACTAATGGTGGTTGTAACAAATGTTTGAACCCTTGTAAAATGTCCATTTCTTAGTCAACTGAATGTTTTGGGGTTTCATTGATTTGCCATCAATAACACATGACTTCATTCAAAGGCTTCAAGGTAGCTCATTATGCCTCTTAGAATTCAGTGCAGTACAAAAACCAGTAAATAACATTCCCAACATGTATTCTCTTCTATGGCAGTGTTAAAAATGTTCCTTCAAAATTAAAGTTTTCTGGGGTTAAAAAAATACAGTGCTGTCAACATAATTAGAAGTTAAAGAATTTTTAACAGTTTATCCATGTCTAATAATACATAGAAGTAAAGATTACGTCCAAGCTGATACTTCTCCTTTCTTAGATCTCTCAGCAGAGTGTTAGATCTAACATGCAGAGGTACACAAATGAAGAGTAGTGTTAAGTTTTAGTCACGCCTTTTAGTACATAACCAAGGCCTCGGTATCCTTGAAAGCAGTGAGGATAAACAAGACAAGAATACTTCAGATAGCAAATCTTCAATTGCAATTTCAATTCCTGTTCAGGTGAGAACTTAGATGTGCATATCTTTAAAGAGGCCAGAGAGATCACTAGTTTCTTTGGTATTTGTCTTAGTTTAATTCATATTAATAGATCTTACAGACATATATCAGCTCCAAACCTCCCTTGATGTTTGGTCCCATTGATTTCGGAGGTGGGCTCACATCTTTGCATAGTGAGAAACTTGCTCTTTGTTGGTTGGATGCCATACATAAATGCTCTTTCATTGATTTAGGTTAATCATACAGAAGCTGTATAGATTTTTCTATCTTTTGTAATTATACATAACACTTTGAGATGACCTTAAAACTCAGAGAATCCTACTGTAATCACCTACTTACAACTGGCATTTAAACAAGCAAAAAACACTTCACAGAGCTTAGAACGTTGTGGATTTATTTTCAAGGGTGCAATGAGAATAGTGAAATACTTTTGTGTTTTACATTGAACTTAAACTCTTTCCTCCCCACTATATGTAAATCCACTTTAGAACACATATTCCAGTTGGATATTAAAGGGATTTTGAAATTTCAGTCCCTTGGGGGTGAAAGTTACAGCCAGAACTAGACATGGGAGAAAATATTTAATAAATGTAAACAAACCCACCATGTATAGTGTTTTCAAATAATTATTGATTTTATACATTTGTTTACAACCAATGGTCTGTTCATTTTGTTAAGTCAGTTAAATAAAAATGAACCTCAAAACCAAATTGGCTGAATTTAATATACTAGAATTAATCTTTTTTTTTTTTTGCTTGTACAGCCAATCAGTCATTGAATAGATGTGTCCTTTAACTGAAATATAGCAACAAAACTATTTCATATTTCATCAAACTATATCAACATTAAAAGACAAATTATACAAATGTTTAGTGAGTTATGTTTGCATAAAAACCTATTTCCTTTTTTAAAAAATCCCTTTCCTAAGATAGGTTAAATACTAACGATTCAGAAAACCTATTCCTTTATCATGTCTCAGTCTGGGGGTATGACTTGTCCCAAGTTTGACTGAAGGCAGTAAAAAGACGACGACCTCAGTCAGTCAACAGCTACAACCTATAATATGGTTTCAATGTTAGTTAAAGTCAAATAAAATAATAATCTAGTTACTTTTTATCACTTACTTTTTATCACTTTTTTATGTGTAATTTCTGACAAAACTAAAAGAAGAATTCTAAAGGTTTTTCTCATTAGAACCAGAAGTTCTACAGCAAAAGAGCTGCATAGAGGTAAAATGAGTAAAACTGATAATATAAATGAAAATCTCTTTCTGGAAATCCAGAGAAAATAATAATGCTAATATATAGGGAAAAGATAATTTTAAAGCATTGTTCAAATATTTAAAATTATAATAACCAGGCATTCCTGTCCATAGTTTCACAACTGGTGACTTACTTTCATATATTAATTCCTCATTTTATGACACCGACTTACAGTATCTGACTTGGCTACCACAGTCCAGAATATACATGTTTACTGGCAGAGTTTAATTCATTAAAATGAAAGAAAAATCTCTTGACCATAAACTTTGTGGTAGAACAATCTGAGAATTCTTCACTGATATTACATGATGGTAATTTCTATATAAAAGCAAGGAGATTGCTATTATCTAAATTACCATTTTGTGTATATTCAATGGCTTCTACTGCCCTGAAAAGTATAAGGAGGTACTCAGTTTTACCGTCTTTTAAAAATTAAATTCATCAGCTGTGATAAGAGCATGACTGGAGATTTGTCACAGACCACTGAAGCATTTAACAGATACTCCACTAACCTTTCTGCTCCATCTGAACCTGAACAGCCTTCTCACAGTGCAATGAAATAAGCCTGCCCATTCCTAACAACTGCTGCAGGTTCTGAGTCTTGGAATATTGCAAACACTAAAATGTATCAAGTTTTATCTTTGAAGACACTGGTGGTGTGACATTATCTGAGGTTTCACATTTCTACCTGGCAAATTTTCTGCCGCAAAGTAATTATAATTAAAATCATGCACTAAATAAATCAATGATGAACTTCAACATTTTAATTTTTATGACTTTTTTGAAAAGAGGAATCTAAGAGGACCATAGAAAAAATTTTTAAAGATTTTGGGTAAGAATTATTTAGAACATTCTATTGATAGCAAGCTCAAAACACTTATAACAAAGATCTCATTTTATTTTTGATTCTATATATTAGAAAGCAATTTTTGTATCTTCAGTTATGTTTCCTTCTCTTCAGTTATGTAAGATTTTCCATGTACATAATTATTCAGGCCCCCTTCAGATCAATGACAAAATTTTGCAGTTTAAAGGAAAGAAAATTTGGTCTTTTTACGAAGCAAAAGAAGAATGAAATAGAAAATTAAGGAATGTGTTTTCATATAATTTCATAAAGTACTATAAATTAAATAGTAAATGCCACAGGATAAAGATAATTGCATAGACAACAGGCTTCACAATCAATAGGATCATCTAGAGTGAATCTATAGGAGGGCCATGAAGATGATAGAGGGCTAGAGTACTTCTCCTACAAAGACAGGCTGAGCAAGTTGGGCTTATTCAATCTGGAGAAGCAAAGTGTCCAGGGAGACCTTATAGAAGCCTTCGAAAGGGGCCAGCAAGGGAGAGGGACTTTTTACAAAGGCATGTAATGATGGACAAGGGATGATAGCCTTAAACTGAAAGATGGCAGGTTTAGATTGGATAATAGGAAAAAATTCATTACTGTGAGGATGGTGCGGCACTGGAACAAGTTGCCCAGAGTAGCTGTGGATGATCCATCCCCAGAAATGTTCCAGGGCAGATTGGATGAGGCTTGGAGCAACTGAGTCTAATGGAAGGTGCCTCTGTCTGTGACAGGGCAGTCGGAACTAAAAGATCTTAAAGGTCCCTTTGAACCCAAAACATTTTATGATTCCATGATTTAACACTGAGATTGATACTTTGTACTGATTTTTCCATAACATCCTGGCTGATAATTGTAATACAGTAAGATATGCAGTAACAGCTGTACAACAGACCTTACACAGACTTTATTCCTTAGCTAAGGATAATTTTGTTTTGAAAAACTGAGCTACATATTTCTAGTAACTTTTTAATTTATTTTACATTTCATCAAAATCCAGGCCTCTTAAAACTCGGCATGTTTATTTTTACATTAATAAACATGCTATTGAGATTTTATAATAGGAAAAAAGTTACAAGGTATAGTAAAACTCACAAACATTAAAATTTCACTAGAAACAATAAAGTATAAAGAAAAACAATAATGAATATCTGATATTGAATCATTGTATAACTTTTGTAAATTTTTCAAGAGTATGTAAACTATTTTTCAAGTTCAATTTGAAGTCAATATGACTTTTTTTCTCAATGATTAATCACTTTTAAAATTGGAGTTCATATCAGTGATGAATAATTGAACATGTTCTAGAAATGAATCACAATATCTTAACATGCAAGAGAATCATCAGATCACTTAGCCCAGTTGTTTTCACACAGCTCAATATCTATCTGAATTACTGAGATAAATTCTTTGTGCATGTGTTTTTTAGGTTTTTAAAGGGTTAGACTATTTTTCACTGTGTCCACCATCTCTTGCTTTCTTACACAGTGGTCTCACAGGATCTCACCTAGTTCACAGCTTGAAAGAACCCCAACAGACACAGGCAACTCCTCAAAAATGGGATGCTTCTTACCTACAGCATCGCACAAAATGTCTGAATTGCTGGACTTGTGGTGCACACACAGAGAACAGAGATTTATAAGCTGTGAGACCTAATTCATCATCCATTAGTGTGAGTTGTGCTCAGGCTCTCCAACATAAGGTCAGTTGCGACATTTATGTGCACTTCCCAGCTCTGCACCACTTCTGTTTGCAGAAGCAGCAGACACAGATGAGCTCTGTGACCTAAACCAAAGATAACCTAATGTCTCTGAAAGTTTGGCACAAGAGTCAACATTTCCAAAAGGAAAACATTTTATCCAGTTCTTCACCCTAAGTTTAAACACTGACGTTTAAGAATCAGAAAAGAAAAATATATTGAAACAGTCGTATTATGAAAGTTGTTTTGTTTTGTTTCCTGGTACTGCATGAGTCACTAACTTCATAAATACCATCCTGATGTGTTCTTATATACTATTGTAGTATTTTCAGCGATGTTGCTTTTTTGCTTGGCTACCTTTGCAAAGTTGCATCTAAATAGTTGCTACATTGTGTTCACTCTTGTCCCCTTTAGCCAAAAATCAAAACATAAGAAAGAGAATTTTTATAATATTTTTAAAATAAATTCTTTGGGATGGGGAAGAAAAGGACACAACAGTAAAAGTTGTTAATATGTCTAAAAGGTAGGCCATTGGCCAGGTGTTTGTGCAAATGTACCAGGTTTGAAAAGGTGAATCTTTATTACATGCATACGTTATTACATGGATAGGTTGGAAGACGTTGGAATAGATTTTATGTTTTCTAAGTGAGAGCAGCTCTAGCAGTGGTTGTGGCATTCTACTACACCTGTAGATGCTGAAACATCTCAGTGCAGAGCTAATGGCAAGTCCTGCATACATTTATCCCATCCACTACACACTACCTCAATAAACTAAACTTGTGTTTTAGTACAGTGTGCATTATCTATTTCATTAGTATAGCTGAAAGCTGACAGGAAATCTTTTGTTGTCTGTGCCTTTTCTGCTACTTGCCACTTTGTTGAACACATATGGTTTGCAGATGAAAATTGTGTTGCCCTTTTTGCTCTTTTAATCATTCCTCTTTTATTCCTGGTTTTCATTTTGATTTCCTAAAAGAGTTTTCAGTTCTAAAACTCTTGAAGAACAGTAATCTCAGTCTAGCCCAACCCCCTACAACAGGAGAGTTCCCTATAATTTGACTTTCAAACTTGACTCTTACTTCAAAACAAGTTTCATTTTGAACAAGCTTCACTACCCTGTTTAGAGTGCTGTGTTTTATAGTTTTTCCTTGAATGTTTAGCCTAATTTTACTTCTGTTCTGTCACTTAGCTCTTCACTTATATCACTTCTGTTCTAGCACTTAATTATTCTCTTTTTTGTGATTCTTAACACAAATTCATGCTTTCATTTGACATTTATGACCTCCTATTATATAAACACAATATTTCAGTCTAAATCATCATTGTGCAAAGCTTTTAATATATTTTGTCTTAGTAAGTCTTCATTTTTCTGCCCTTAAATCACCTTAATAATTTTTTTTTGTTCTTTAATTTCCATGTAATTTGCACAAATATTATTGAATTGCACATATTTGTCTCCTTGTACTTTGCTGCTCAGTCACCTTCATCAATTTTAGGATAATAGCTGAAATTCTAAAGTATAAAGTGAGCTTTAAAAGGCAAAACAAATTCTTGCATGCACTGCTGCAAATGTTTTCTACACACACCATACCAGACTTCTCAGTTTTCAAACTACCCAGCAGTCCCACATGTTTGTACTCTGAAATATCAAGCAACAAAGCTTGTTTGTGCCTTGGGGACAGTGGGCTTCATTTACATTTACATTTTGAAAAAACTTTCTTTTTGTTCCATCTTAATAATGATATACAATGACCTGCATTAGCAACAGGGAGCAATGCAACAGTAGCATATTTCCATGTATATATATTTTTCTTCAAACATTTAGACAAACTCTATATTTACGGTTTATTTGTGGCCTGCAGAGAAGCCTGCAGTGTGCTTTTCCCTGAATAATCTCAGTCTTGCAGAAAAAAAAAAAAAAGGTGTGCTGTAACATAGAATGGGGATGGAAAGGGAAAGATAACAGTTATAAAGTCCTCCATGAAGTAATGACCATTTTATCTGTTTTTTTTGAAATTTAACACTCAAATAGTCCTGTGTACATAGATTTGACTAGAATAAGATTTGAGAGATAAAGAAAGCCCAGTGCAAAAGGGAATTGAAGTGGTATAAAAACTCTCTGAGCTGAGGATTTTTAGTGGTGAAAGTATGGGTTCCTTGGCTGTGGCATATATTTGAATTAAGGCTGAGAGAAACAATTTTCATAACTGTTGACATAAGGCATCTGGGAAGCATTTTCCCAGGCCAGCCAAGACTGATATTCAGGTTATTCTCTGAGGAATAATTAATCTCTGCAGAAAGCAGGGACCATAGGCAAGCTATGGCTAGGACTGAGTTGCAGAATCTGGAGCTACAGCAGGAAGGGCTGGGAAGAGCCTTCCAAAGTAATCTAAGGCTTGATGCTCATGTCTTGGCTGAAGGATTCCAAGTTTGGCTCTTGCCTTGGTGATCAAGGGATTGATCCACACCAGAAATTTTATAACCTCATTTATATCTGCCCTTGTGTCTCTCTCCCAGCAGTGACATGCAGCAGCTGCACAATCAAATGGCAATAACTGTTATAACGAGGTAGAAGTTACAGTTCATTACATTGTGTAACAACTTTCCACTTATATATTTTTTACTCACACCTAAACACACAGCAGACATCTCATGTTCATGGACCTGCTCAGCAACTCTCAATCCAGATTTTGCTTGAGGTGCTTAGGTTCTCAGACTCAGTCATGTCCCAGCTTGGGCTCACCATGAAAAGGGGCAAGAAGATGACAGTGACAAGGCCCTCTAAAAGGTAATAGCTTATTTTTTTCTGTTGTTTTTTTTTTTTTTCAACATATAGTGACTGGGTAATTTCATTTTGTCAGAAGTATCCTGGTAATAAACAACTTCTGTTCTTCTTGGATTTTATGTATTTTTATATCTCCTTTATAACTGCATATCTACACAAGAATATACAAATGTTTACTGTCAAAATTTCTGTCAAAATATGCACCAACTAAGATGCATCAAAATTACAACTGTCAATAGGTGTATAAATTCTTCCATATTTAAGTTCAGATGCTTTCACTGACCTGCAACTATGAAGCACATTTTTCTCTTGATGATGGTAAATATAATTGAAATTTTAAGAAAATTAAGTGGTGCTCTGTAGTACTAGCAGAGTAGGGTGAAATATTTTTCTTCTCTCTCTGTAACATCGGAAATAACCCATAAGAGCTACAAAAAGAGTTTGATAAACTAATTGTCTGGGTAGTATAACAGAAATTGTAGAAAGACAAAATATTTAACCTTTGCCTTGACTAGGATGGTGCTATATTATATTGCTTTTGTTGTTGCTGTTTTTGTTTGTTTGTGCACTTGCTTTTTTGTTTCAACAAGCTTAGATATGCTGCACTAATATTGTCAAAATGAAAAGTTTACTTCTCAAGCAACCAGAACTTATTTGCTCTTTACTCCTCATCAATATTCAAAGGTTAAAGGGCTTTTTAACACAATGGAAGAAAATTAAAAGCAAGCATAAATCTATCATTCCTGCTAAATGTTGCAATTTATAGGAGCTAACAGATTTATTCTTTTTCTCCCTGCATAAAATGCATCTTTTCAGAGCATGGTTACCATTCCCTAACTAAGAATTCACAAACGTGCCATGTACATAATTTATTCCCATCATATTGAAGGTCTGGGAATTTTGCCAGTGAATGAAACATTGTATTCCTTAGGAACAAGAAACAGAATACTTCTGTGTCTGATATGAGAGATTCATTCCTTAAACTGACGTAGTCATAAATCTAAATTAGAGCAAACAGCGCAGTCAGGTTAATATCTAATCGGTCTTTCAGCTTGGGATTTCAGAGGTTTGAAATGGTGATTACTTAGTAGGGCAAAGAATATCCAAACCTTTAAAGGCAGATATAAATGAGCTTTGTTGTCAACCTACTTTCCGCTTTGGAAAACAGAAGCTGGTGTTGCCACTAATCTGCTTTTTTATGTGTACCAGAAGGCAAGTTTGGGACTTTGATGACTTGAGAGGGTTTTTTTATGTTAGAATTGCCAACAGCTGACTTAGTGCAGAGCCAGGGAATAAGGCAGACGTACAACCAGATGGAAGAGTAATCTCAAGGGGATTGATTTTACGAGAAAAATTAAAAATAAAATAAAAAAAAAAGTGTCTCAATATCTCTGGATTCTGGCAGTATGACCAGAGCATCATATGCCTGTGTCCTTCCAAAAAATCCCATCAAGGTTTCACATACACTTCAATAGCAATACAGCAATGTTACAGGCTGTATTCATTTCTACCTGGAGAATGACAGCATGTAACTCTTTTTTATTTGATGGTGACAGAAAAAGCAGTCAGGGCATAATCTGGAGTTCTGGCCTCTCATACTTCTGGCCTTATTCTGTTTCATACATGCTGTAGCAAATAGGCTTTCTGTGCTATGCCCCAGTTGTCTAATGTAAAATAGAATCAAACTGAAGAAACTCCATAGGAGACACTGATGCCACACTCAGAGGCTCATATTTTACAATTATCTTAGTATTTGTGGCCTCCCTAACCTACAGAGATTCTTGTAGGGACTTTAGAAGCCAAGTAGATAACAGTTAGTATAGAAATCTGGCTTTAATCTTGTGAGGAATGAAAACATATCAGAGGCACATTCAAATTACTCCTGCCCACTACAGTCTTAAACAAACCCTCCCTCTTCTTACTGATCTTCCCACTTTGTGAGAATTTGCCCTTAAAGCTTTCACTATCATCCCTCTGCATTGTGCCCATAGATATAAATTAACAATATACTTGGTTTTGTAGGATAAATTAAGGCACATATCATGCCATAGAAACCTTCAATAAACTCCACAGAAAAAGATGTACTCTGACTTATGCCTTCTGAGGTTAAAATTTTTCTTTTNTTAAAAAAAAAAAAAAAAAAGAAAGAAAAAAGAGTTGATATTCCAAGATATTTAAAATACACCCTAAAGAAACACATCAAAATATGCGGGTGGAAAGGCATTTTTCCCTCTCAGAATTTTAAAGTTCAGGACAGACCTTTTAAATTTTTCTCCCTGATCAACGTATTCTAATTTAAAGTTAATTCTAAAAAATACTCCATCGTGTAAATATTATTTAAGAGTTTTGAAATTCATAGAAAACATGAAGATCCCTGGAAGTGTTCAAGAAACAACTAGACATGGCATTTGGTGCTATGGTTTAGTTGGCATGATGGTGTTTGGTCAAAGGTTGAACTTAATGACCGTGGAGGTCCTTTTCAACCTTAGTGATTCTATGATTCTGTATGCTAATCCTTGGCATAAAATTTGAAGAGTTAGTCATGACAGAGTAAATTGTGTATCTCTGCTCTGAAAATTTGAAGTGTGTGGTATTTTACTCAGGATTTTCCTGTTTCCTGTAAAACTTTTTTCTTTGATTTGTTCTTTTGGTTCTGTGGTTGATAAAATTCTATGTCTTTTTCATTATAAAAAGTAATAATATCAACATTCAGTCATTATTTGAAAATTTCAGTTCAAAGACCAATGGATAAGACATCAGAATCTCTTCCACCTAACCTAGTGGTATTTAAAATCTATTTTGACAGTTTAAAAATATTCCAACTTATTTAAATATCACCCTCTGCTAGATGATGTACAGCATTTAAAGCAGTTATTGTCCAGTGAACTTACATCTAAAAAGAATGATAGAAGTAGTAAAAATAAAAATTAAAAAAAAAAAAAGAAAGAGAAAAAGAGAGACAAAGAGAAAGACATAGACAAAAAAATAAGTTGTAAAAGCATACTTGGTCTTTTTTATGTTTCTTCTATCTTTATTTCAAATCACTAATTTGAAATAGTGATTGTTTCAAATCACTAATCAAAACCACTTCCCTACACATAGGCTGCAAGAGGAATTTAGTTGTTGGGCTATATCTTGATCATTTGCTGATAGATGTTGGATGAGAACTCAATATGAGCTATGTTCATTACTGACTGTATCACATAACACAAAGGAGCAGCTAACAGCCACAACACAGCTACACCTGAAGACTGAAATTGCTGATGGAGTCAAGATCCTGCATGAGATCAGCATTGTGCCGTGGTTTGACCCCAAACCAATTTTTCAAACCCCCTACAAATTTGCTCATATGTGAGAGAAGTTTCACATGGGCAAACAAACTCAACAGGGGGAAATTATATCAAAATTTATTGCTAATAGAATAAAAGCTACCAAGTAATATATATACAACAATCTTAACTAATTCTCCTATGATGATAAAACTATGTATTTACAAAAGTCACCCCTCCTCCCCCATAAAGTCCAGGAGGAGAAGAAGTCTCTCCTTTACTCTCAAGATTATAGCTTCAATTCACCATAGCTGGATAATCTTCTCTCTTTCTGTCTCTTCTATAGGGTGTGGGGCCTCAGTGCCCCGCCTCTAACCCCTAAGCTCCCACCAAGGGCTCACCATGGGCTTTGAGGGAAACACTCGTAATCACCACATCGTCACCATGGAGTACAGGGAGTTAAAGCTTAAAGTCTTTATTCCCTGCTCTGTAGAGGTTTTCTTCTATGAGGATTTTGCTTTTGGGGGATTCCTCTTCAAGCAGGATCCGCTCCTCCTCCCTGGGTCAAAAGTGTTCTGGGGGTTTTGGCTCAATCCCTACCCCAGAAGGTTTGAAGCTTGGCTTCTCTCTTTCTGCTCCAGCTCAGCTCCTGGACACAGTCTTCTCTTCCTGTGCAATCTGGCACAGGAGCAATGCAGTTTCAGCGTAGAAGACATATACTAAAAGGCTATTAACAAGCCACTAGACACAACTTGCTGGCATTTAAAAACCGAGTTCAACATAGTGCAATAATACAACCTTGATTCGACAAGGTCAGGAATGTAAGAAACTTCTAAAAATGTAATAAACTTCTTGATAACTAAAAATTAAAAACCCAAAAACATTGAGAATGGCTGTCATCAAAATAGCAGCAACTTGATAAGTATCTAACAAAACACACTAGTCTTGTAGTATGACACAGTTCAGGAGAATGATTTTGTACTTTATACTTGTTGAACCCAATACAAACTTTCTTTTCTCAGACAAAGAGAGCAGACAAAGCTGTGAGAGCTCTCAAATGGCACTCCTCACATGAGCACGAATGTTTTTTGATATCCAGATTTTCCTCAGTGGCTGGCAGTTTTGGTCCCAATTGGACATATTTTTAAATCACTTGATTTTTTGGATAACCTGAACTTCTACCATTTAAAAACACATTATGAAAAGAACTACTTAGTTACCTAACCTAAAATCAACACTGACTTCTGAAAGCTTACAATTTAAAAAAGTTACAAAAAATTACAAACAAAAACTACATTGCATCTCATGACTTAATATAAAAAGAAAAATAGCTGTGAAACAAAAATATAAGGAATCTCTTGGTTGGTTTCTATAGGATTGAACCACACACTTAAATACCTTTCCTCTCTAGCTCAGATTTCATTTCTAATTCAACAAATAGAACATTAAAAAAGATAAAATAGAAAATTGTGCCCATTATCAAGCAGATAAAATTATTTATATACCTACTTGTCTGACTCCAGCAGATGAACTGATGTCAGTACAGTAGAATACATGTACGTTATTGTAATCTGAGAAGATTTATAAATGTGAAATCTCAGAGTTACAAAGAAGCCATGATATCTGTGTGGTCTCTTTGTGCAAAAATATTTTGGATGCTGCAATATTATTATGTCTCAGAGACCTCTCTTGTCAAAAAAATAGATATGTGGTACTGTCTGGTGAAAACCCAGTAGAAAGATTGTTTATGTTTTCCAATTTAATTGCTTGTAAAACAGAATCAATATTAATCATACTAGCTGGCAAATAGGTAAGTGAAATCAAGGAAGTCTACAGTGGAAAGAGTAATATAGCATTAAATTCATACTGCTGAAAGCTAGACAGCAGTCACTGCATATCCAAAAATCCATTTTGCTTCCTCTCATATGCATATGGTTACAGTTTGCTTTTCAAATAAATCTGATCAACATTTTGTGGCATTTGAACATTTTCCCATCTGGTGGATTGTTCATAAAACTCATTTGCCCTGATTTAGTAAGGCCAGGAACACACCAGCCTGAATGGTTTTAGATTTACATTTGAAACTTCTGGGTTTTTGCAATCCTTCATATGTCCTATAATATGTTCCTAATTTTACAACGGATTAATTTATGTTTTGAAGCTAATAAGCCAGGTGTCATGGTGCTTGACTATTCTTTGCTGCATTACGGTATTTTATTGCGAAGGATCATAGTCATTGAGTCTGTGTGTATTTTATATCAAAAGATGGAATGACTTTAATTTTTAGAGGCATTTTACTTCTTTACTATAATGCTCAACCCTCTAAAATGAGTCTGACTATCCCCAGAAGTATTAATTAGTCCACATGCAGCTCTTACTTGCCTTGCACAAAATACTGCTTGCAACTATAATGGTCCAAACTAAGTGATTTTTTTTTTTAAATTAAATTAAGGCAGTAGTATTTCCTGTACTGATTTTTACTTCAACAGTCCTATTGCTTAATGACCTTCAAAAACTTACACAGTGCAGCAATTAAGGCAACAAAGAAATGTCTTGATAAATATCTCAGCCCCATACCTGTGAAAAGTTGTGAATGCTACTCTTTCCCAATTACTAGAAAGTACAGTAACACAAAGTGTAGAAACCAGATATATACAGTGTTCTGTTCAAACCCTAAATCTGTCCACCAGTTTATAGAAAACTTTGAATAGCCAAATGGCCTAAAATGGTATGTTTCTGCTTCTGACACTTGAATTCAAAACATTTTTATTAGCCTGCAACTGATCAACCTGAGTCAAGGTTTCCCATTGTTGCTTTTGTCCTCAGTAATTTTCTTTCCAGGAATGTGGTATATTTCTGAATTTCTTCTTGTCTTGACATTGTACAAGGCTGACAATGTTGCCCAGGCTGCCATCCTCCCACATGGCAGTCAGTGATTAAAGCAGATCCAAATAGATATTACTGTCTCTCATTAAATGGCCTACACTAGGTGCCACCTTCGTATTATCAAAACATCAGTCATGGTAGAAGCCTTGTGGTGTGCAGGATTCTGCTGAAGGAAATGAAGTAAAATAAACTTCTCTGTCAAGCCGGTAGAAAACGTGCTAAGTTTTTTTCAGTATTTTCCCTTTGCTTTTCAGATATTACTCAGTTCTTTGATACCATTTAAAATTATTTCCCTATTACATTATGTAGTATTTAAAACCATCCCCCCATAATAATGCTTGTAATATTTGCTTTAAAGAACAATTACCATCAGACATTTTAAGCTACTGCACATTAGGCCTATGTAAAAGACTTTAACATTTTAATATGAAGAACCTCCCTCATATTTTTGGCAAATGTTCTCTACCTTAATTCTTTCTCTGCAGGCTGAAGAATATTGCTGGTTTTCCATATTTTCACCCAATATGCAGTCTAGTTTATTTATGCAGCAGACCCAAGCAAGTTGGATGTAGGAAACAGAAGCTTTGCACAATGAGAAAGGCTTTTGGATGAAAGCCTCTTGCTCAATGGAAAACTGCTGGAATTGTTTAGTGGCCGTTGATAAAAAGCATGACCAATATACCACCCCATATTTTTAAATGAAAGTGATAATGGCAACTATGTCCTCTGTTAATCTGATTGTTGATGGGTTGTAGAAAATGTGGTATGAACATAAAACAGATTGAGCTTCACAGATATTGCAGCTGGGAGAGAGGCATAACAAGAAGATCACATACAAGCTGCTGTGTCAGACACTCAGTTTCTCAGATCAAGCAACCTGGACATGTACTCCATGAGAATTATAAATACCTAGGAAACTGAAAAGATTAAAGTATTGATGTGTATGGATGCCCTGAAAACTAAGCTGTGAGGCAGATTTTGAACTAGTCTTATGTGTCACTTGGGCACATACATGTAAGTAATACTTTAGATAGCAGTATCTGTATCTGTCCCATAATCTGATTTTTGAGGGGATTTAAGCTTCTAGGCACTGTTACTTTGAAAATCCTACTCTATTTGTCATTCCTTATATTTCAGGGCAACTCTGTGTTGTATTTAAGCACCATTTTATTTTTCCAAACTTTAACAGGCTGGTGATTGTAGGGGATGTTAAGCTGGAGAGCAGTTGAAGGACAGCTTCATTTAGATCTTAAATCTTGCTTATGAGGCAAGATAAAGCTTTAAAGAAGGCAAATAAATCCCAAAAAAAGGCAATAAAAGGTAATTTAATTAGAGACCTGGCAACAAAAGTATGGTTTTTATAGCATCATCCACTGATAAGTACTCCTTCACCTTTCTCTGCATGGGAGGTTGCCAGTTTTACATCCAAGAATTTCTTGACGTCACTGAGCAAAAAACTCACACATTTAATACAGACCGAGGATGAAGACAGTTTAGGAGGATTAAGTATTAGCACATCAAAACCTCTTGGAGTATTTCTTCCTTTTATAAAGCAAATTAATGCAGGTAGTCATTATAGAAACAGGTATGTTAAAATAGAATCAAAACCATACATCAAACCTCATTGCAAATCTCAAGGAATATGCCTTTATAATAATATATGGCTTGACCTTTAGCTCCAAATATCCATTAGACATTTCTAGCTGCCATTCATTCTAAATTAGTAAAGTATACAAAGTGATCTACTCTTGTGAATTGACATGGTCTGGATCATCACCAAAAACATAGGACTGTCTTATTAAGTACCTAATCTGCTTTTCCTTGATAATGATTCTTTGCACTTACCTTGCAATTTATCTTTTCAAAGAGATCCACAAAATACTATGCAGTTCTTCCTCTCTAAATAGAGGGAAAAGTTAGTTTTCACTTGGGAGATACTGTACATACAAATTGGACAGGACCAGCAGCTAGGTTCTAGTAGGGAAAGCTAGTTGTTCCTTAAGATATTTTTAAAAGTTCTTATAGTATATAACCTAGGGAGCTTGTGCAGGTATTATAAGCTATGAAATGCATTCAAAGCAATTGGCCAAAGGTAGATGGCGAGTGAGGAACAAATACATCCTGTTCACTTCCCCACTGTTTGCCTCACTGGGTAATTTAGATGAAAACAAGTGCTGATCATTTACCTCCTTATTTTGGGGAGGCACAAACTCAAATCCCCAAGTTAATGGTAGTATTTAACTTTAGCGACAGGATCAAGACAGGAGAAAAAATGCTTTTCCTTTTTATAATTGCAACCATTACTTGATTTATTTAGTACACAGTTTCCTGGAGAGACCAGCACAGCAGATAAACAATATTAGCAATTTATTATTATTAGTTGTAATTTCAGGGGCTAATCTTCTTACTAGAACTTTGTCATGGAGAAAATGTCACCAACCTTCCATTTTCCTGGAGACTTCTTATCTAAAGATGCACTACAAATCTCTCCCTGGCTGCAACCCTTAGCTTCTTATTGATTTTTGTGACTAGAACTTGTATTTTACTACCCTCACAGGCCCTGGACTCCAAGCCCAGATCTGAGGTAGGACAGACTGTCAAGTGTTAGGTGCTGATATTTGGTTTCCCACCTTGCGCCTCAAATTAGCTATTTGTTGCCTCCTATCTTTCACAAGCCCTCTGGGAATGTGTTTAAATCTGTGGACACTGTGGATTTTTTTTCGACAGATAAAAAAAAGTAATATCCAGTTCTTCTAAAGGAAAGTTGGTTTCACACGCGTTACTTAGAGACATAACATATGTTATGCCTAATAGGTCTGCAGGATAAAACCAAATACTTAGAACAGACAGACACGTTTTTTCTTTCCTCCATGATCCAGAAACCCTTTCGTTTCAATCAGTACTGCTAGTTATCCTATTCTCTTCCTGTGTCCAGCCCTACTTGTGACCACACACCCTAACAACCCTCTCTATTATGGCCTTTCATCTAGCTTTTTTGCATTTTTACCTTGTCTGGAAAATGTTATTATCAAGTCAATGGTGTTTAGTGTGGTCATATTCACTTTGGAGTTGGGCAATAGCTGAGTATGCCAATTACCTCATGCATTGTCAACATTTAATAAGTATGAAAAAACTCCTCAAAGTTCTTGTGCAAAAGCTCTTTGAAAAGAAATCATAACATTTTATCAGATCCATATTACACGTCACTCTTATTCTTCAATTTAATGACACTTAAACGCTTTTCATTTCTGGAAAATTCAGAGTTATATAACCACTATCTTAATACAACACAAGAGATAGCTGTCTCTCCGGTTTAGGACTCAGCTTGTGGGAATATAAACCTAAATCATAATAATGAAGTAACCATAAAATGTTCAGTACTGTACCTTTTTAAGAAGCAGAACCAAACTGACATTCTTCTTTGGCCCCCACCTGCAAAAGACATATGAACGCAGATTTGATCCTTAACTTCTTGTGTATTTTACTGAGGAAAAATCAGTTTTTGGTGTAAGAACGCAGGAACTGTGGAGCATTGTAAGCGGTAAGACCAAGCACTTTGGCCCAGTATTTTCTCTCCCAATGTGGGAGATTGATTAAATCTTTTTCAAACAACTTATGTACAGTCCATTTTCATACTAGCTTTCTGAAATGACACCTCCGTATTTTTGCCTCTACACGTTAAATCCTCACCGCAAATTTTTGCTTTTCTCTCTATATTTAGCACAGAATAAAAAGAACATATCTTGTTAAACCATAAACTGTTGCTATGCAATCTTTCATTTATACAACAAAAGTAAAAAGCAATAATAAAAGAATCAAATAATTTCTAACATTCAGTAAAAACAATTCTCTTCAGATAAAAATCAGTATGTTATTTTGGTAAAATATTTAAAACATAAGAGGCAAAACAATTCTCAGTGTTTAGAATAAGAAAGCAGCAGATCAAGATAAATTCCAGTTCTAGATAATCACTTCAAAACAGATTTGCTCAAAATGGTTCAGAACATGTATGTTTCTACAGCAAAAGTGTTATGGCTCTGTTTATTTGATAAAGGCATCAGTCTTGATCAGTAATAACTCTAAGGCTTAGGTAAATACTTGTCAATGAAAATGTCCTTCTGAATGATTATCTCTGTAGAACAAGTACTCCATGTCTCCACAGTACAAGAGAAAAAAATGTATATCTGTGAGACGTGCAAGGTAAGAGTAGAGACATTATAATTGATTCCTTCTGAACAACACTGGAAGTACTTCAAGGTTGTTTGCTGCCTGCAGACTTGTCAGTTTCTCCATGCAGTGTATCACAACGGAGGGATTTTTGAAGGAATACCAGCATTCAAAAGAAAAAAAAATCAATATTATGTATGACTGTAATCTCTGCTTTGCAGATGTTAATGCCCTGTTTTTGACAGTAAGAGAAAGGAAAAAAAGCATAGCTAAAGAAGGCAAAGCTGGTCAGTTCATAGTGCAAAAGCAATAATACTGGTGTTAAAGCTATTACATAACTTGAGCAGATGGAGTGCTTTACACAGCCACTCTGTCCCCTACCCCGCCCTCCCTCCCCCAAGAAAAAATGTTGCAAATCTGAAAATTTTCACATAAAGCATAACCTTCTTAGGCTTCTGCACACAGTCCAAAGGTTGTGCCATATGGGATAATTTCAAAAGACTAAATACCATAAAAGGACCTTCCATAAACTGCTAGGTGCAGTGCTACCCTCTGAGGATATAGTCTCAGTTCATGTTCATCAGAAACAAACTTGCTGTAGTAATGTCATGATTCTGAAATCTGCCTGTTGAACAAGCTTTCAAATTCTGCTTGTAGAACAAGCTGTAGATTGCTGTCTTCTGCCATCTATTTTACCAAGAAACCTCATTTCTGAGGAACCTTTGCTTTAATAAAGGTTAAAGCAGTGTTTCAGGGGATGAGACATGGACTCCAAGACCTGAACACTTGAACCAACTACTTGACCAAAAGCCTTGGGCATATCATTTTGCAGCTCCCTTTATCTGCATGAAGTGAGGCTGACTGAGTAGTTTCACTGCACTTTCCCTGCTGCACACTTTGTGTGAAAATCATATTTCATTTAACAAAGAAGTAAGTAAATAAATATATAAAGAAAAAAATAAATAATTTTTGATTTCTGGAAATAATTTGGCTTTTTTTCATTTTGTTTTTGAATAAAAATGTTTAGCCTTTTTACTTTTGTTTGCCGTTTTATACAAAACATGAAAATGTGCGTAGGCTAACATGGATACGGGCTGCATTGAAGCAAGATCATTCATGTTTTTTAAATGTTAAAAAATGGCAGAAAAAAGTTTTGTCCTCTCTTTAATTGGATTAAGAACTTTATTGTTAGAAAGGAAATAAAATGTAAAGAATATAATAAACACATAAAAAATGACAAATCACTAAGATATTTATTAAAAATAGAAAATGACAGACTATTAATGTTCTTATTGAGAAAAGGTTAAAGGGGAAACATAATACATGCATTATGTAAGCAGGCAGAATGATGGAAAGCCTCTGTCTCTTCATTAGATGAATATAAAATTAGAGGTGTGTGGAGTAAAAAAAAGCAGAATTGTATCTTCTTTCTTTCTTTCTTTCTTTTTCTTTTTTCTTTCTTTCTTTCTTTTTCTTTTTTCTTTCTTTCTTTCTTTCTCTCTTTCTTTCTTTCTTTCTTTCTTTCTTTCCTTCTTTCTCTCTTTCTTTCTTTCTTTCTTTCTTTCTTTCTTTCCTTCTTTCTTTCTTTCTTTCTTTCTTTCTTTCTTTCTTTCTNTCTTTCTTTCTTTCTTTCTTTTTCTTTCTTTCCCAAACCTAGCTTTTATAGAGTCTGAAATATATTTTTAGATATATCATGTGGGCAGTTGTTTAACTTATTTTTCATGTTGAATGAATCCTCACTGTGAGACAATCCTTTCACCCACTTAACACAAAGTTAAAAGCATTTCTCATCAAGACAAACATTCACTGGACACTTACATCCCCGTGTGTGCAAAATGCTGGAAGCTGAGTCAGCTTTCATTGCTTTGTACATTTTGGAAGTATTGTACAAACCTTAGATCTCTGGCTTAGTGTCATCCCAGAGATGATTTACAAAACAAAGGACTTCAGTGCTGAAAATGTGGTTGAAGGACAAAACTGCTTGTTAATGCCTGTAAAAACTGGGATTTGATAATTTTCTACTGATACAGAATCTGTGCTCACCAAATGATACTTCAAATTATACAGCCTTTCTATGAAATGATATTCTAACATTCTTTAAAATACTGGAGTACTTTCCATGTGACAGACGTGGAACCTTTCTCTGAGTGCATACCCCAAAATTTTTTTTATTTTTTTTAACCTGACAAAGAATATACGGACCTTGGTAATGTGAAACAGACCACATCATGTCACCAGAACCTGGACAATTGCTAGACAGTATTTAGCATAGCCTTTCATTTATACTAACTCCTCACCTTTGCCTAGCTGGTTTTTTCTATTTCTGCATTTAACTGTATCAAACACAGGGGAAAACAGGATTTTGACAGATTGAGTAAAATTGCAATAAGTTGGGTGTAATCATCAGCTCTTAAACAGGGTGGAAAGGGAAGGGGAAAGCATCTGCAAAGGATTTAGACATTAAAAAAACCTTCCTACAATTGCATGTGCCTCCCACACATAGTATAGAGCCAAAAAATCACGTGCATGCTGAAGGTACGGGTAAAGCCTGACATTCAAGTGCCATGACTGCATTTCTGAATCCTTGACTGCAATACTGTTACCCTGCAACATATTTCCACATTTTGATGTGCCTTCCTACTCCTCTTCAGGAGCTGTGAAAAGTTTGTACAAGTTTGTACAAGTTTGTACAAAAGTTGCCAGAAAACAGAAAACTATTGGACACAAGAGACTGCATTGCAGTTTGAGCTTCCTAAGAGAGATTATACAGCAGCAAAGGTTCACATTCAACCCCACCTAATTTTGGGTTGCTGACTGAGGGGTCTGTAGCTGAGGGCTGCTGTTACTGTCAGCAAAGAGAAACAGGAGCTCCCAGGACACTGTTCAAACCATCAGCTAAAGAAAGAGATTACAGCAGTTGTACTCTGCTGTGTTTTAACCTCAGCCAGCAGCCTACACAGCCATGTGCTCACTCCTCCACCAGCTGGATTGGGGAGAGAATCAGAAGGGCAAAAGCTGGAAAACTGATTGGTTGAGATAAAGACAAGTTAATAGGAAAAGAAAAACTGTATAAGAAAACAAAGCAAAACCAAGGAATTAATTCACTGCTTCCTGTGGGCAGATAGGTGCTCAGGCATTCCCAGGAGAGCTGGGCCCTATCACTTTTAGTGGTTAATTCTACCTCAGCCAAAACCAGCACAACTCCTCGTGTAGGTACCTTAAAACTGAAGCACTGTACTGGTAAGCTTTTGGACCACAACAAGCTCAAGAGTTTCCAGCCAAATGCAGAGGTTTTGTCGGTGTCACAAAAGAAATTAGTGGCTTCAGATTGCAGATTCACAATATCCCAAATGCTGGAAAAAGAGGTGCGTAAAACAGGGAACAGGAATTGATGCGGATAGGGATGTGACCCGAAATAAATTAATCCCATTCTTTCTTTATCTCAAGCACACTTACCAGGGCTGCAGAGAAGTGTCTCCTACTAGTACTGGAAAAATCTTGAATCCTCCTAGAAAATTAGACAACTAGGTCTTTCCTTATAAAAGTAAGGAAGACATTTTTTTTTCTTTAAAAATATACCTGAAGCAGAATATAGTGATAGTAGCTACCCTCCTGTATTTAGTAATATTATTATTATAATACTTCAAGATACGAAGTACTAGAAGTCATAGTTTCTCTTTCCTGGAATGAGGATTTAAATCTCAATTTCTTGCTTTTCAAGAAAGTTGCTGAACCAAGTGTAATCTGTGCTGTCTGGGAAAAAAGATGACAAGAAGTAATTTAATTTTTGTTATTGAAGCTGTTCCACATTCTGTGGATTAATTAGATGTTTGGAGGGAAAGAGAGAAAAAGCTAGAACAAGAAGTAATATATCTCTTTAGCCTGATGGACAAAAATCTCTCTTGGGACAGTAGAGCTGCAGATTATGGTCTCTGCTCTTACATAAACAGTTATTGGAACATGTCACATTTCAGCTAGCAAAATCACCAAGACAGCAGGACATTTTATTAGGGAAGAGAAAAAAAATGTTTAATCTGTCAAAGTGGAACATCTGGTCACTTTTGCTTATATTTTCTGATGCTGGATTAATATCATCACACATTTAATGTGGGTGCATTTAAACTGTAATCTAATTAGATGTTGAAACTATTCTGGTGCCACTAAACCAAAATGCCAAAATATTGCTTTTGTTTGCAGTCATAAGCTGCTGTTTTTACTGATTCTGTGTCATTGTAGCCATCTTTCCTTCACCAAGGTCCCATCATCCTACAGCAACCAGCAGGAGGGTTCTAATCCTCTGCACTAGCACTTCAATTTTCTCATTACAAAAATTGGCTTCATCTTCCGGGCTTAGGCAAACCCAGTGTCACTCAGACCTCAGGGGCCACAGATTGGGAGCAGCAAGAGCAGAAAAAGTGCCAAATACAACAGCAGACAGATATTTTAGCAACAGCTGTCTGGTTTTGTGTGCTCCGCCTGGATATCAGTTTAAATGCTCCAGCTTAGCCAGCATGAGGTGTTTGTCCCCACTGCACATTACAGAGCCAAGTAAGACTAGGATGATCTTTAGAAGGAAGCAGCAAGCAATGTCATAACAGCTCTGCAGATTGTTAGCATCTTTATATATTCTCAAAAGCACTGAAAGAGTAACCAGCACAATGATAAAAGAGTAACAATATAGGTACACAGTTACAAACCCAAATAATCTTAAAATCATGTCTTATATTTGTACTGAGGCTTACATAAAGTGCATGTCAGTCACTATTTTTAAGTTTCATAGCATATCTGAGAGGAAAGCAAGTTTCAGTACTGATTATGACCATAAGAAAACTGAAACAGAGAAGTCTATCTTTCATGCAGTGTCAATAAGCATTTAAACAGCAAGTGGGAAAGAGTAGTCAACTCTCCTTACTCATAGCTTCATGCTCTAACCACTCTTCTATTCAAGGGACTGAATGGGTCATTTATTCTATATCATTTATTCCACTTCAGTTTTCACATGCAGCTTTGTGTACAAAAAGAAACTAAAAATAGGAATTCCTCTTAAATTCCTCTAATTGTATGAGTCTAGGAAGGAACAGGGCTTCCTCCACCCTGAACTCAGAGTACTTATGCGTTCAACTACATAATCATAGAATGGGTTGGGATGGAAGGGATATTTAAAGATTATCTGGTCCAACCCCCCCTGCAATGAGCAGGGACATCTTCAACTAGAGCAAGTTGCCCAGATCCTTATCCAACTTGACCTTGAATATTTCCAGGTATGGGGTATCTATGATGTCTTTGGGTAGCCTATTCCAGCATTTCATGACCACCATAAAAAACCAGAAACTCTTTATGTCCAAACTATATTGATCCTCTTTCAGTTTAAAACTATTACTCCTCATCCTGCCACAGCATGCTCTGATAAAAAGTCTTTCCCCATCTTTCTTACAGGCCCCCTTTAAGTACTGAAAGGCTGCAATAACATCTCTCCAGAGCCTCCTACAGAGTGAACAACCCCAGCTCTCTCATCCTTTCCTCATAGAAGTGCTCCAACTTTGTTGCCCTCCTCTGGACCAACGTCCCACCTCACCCCAGCAGGTCCATGCCTTTTCTTAATAATAATAGTAGTGACAGTGTAGGTTGGGTAATTTTATTCGATTTCCCTTGACATCTCCTAGATCTGCAAAACAAAATTGCAATTAGCATAATTTGTATTTCTTCTTTGGAATAAAAATTGAAAAACTGAAGATACATGAGTATGTATATATATGTCAGTTATTAGTGAGGGAATGAATCATAAAAATGCTATTAGTTGTCTTGTAATGGCTGTTGGTTTTACCTATCATAGAATCATAGAATCATAGAATCATAGAATCATAGAATAGCTGGGTTGGAAAGAACCTCTGAGATCATCAAGTCCAACCCCTGTTCCACTACCACTGTGGTTACTAGACCATTGCACTAAGTGCCACATCAAGTCTCATCTTAAAAACCTCCAGGGATGGAGAATCCACCACTTCCCTGGGCAGCCCATTCCAATGCCTGATTACCCTCTCTGTAAAGAATTTCTTCCTAATATCTAACCTAAACCTCCCATGGCAGAACTTAAGACCATGCCTGCTTGTCTTACTGATAACTGCCTGGGAGAAGAGACCAACCCCTACCTGGCTACAACCTCCTTTCAGGGAGTTGTAGAGAGTGAGGAGGTCTCCCCTGAGCCTCCTCTTCTCCAGGTTAAACAACTCCAGTTCTCTCAGCCTCTCCTCATAGGACTTGTGTTCAAGTCCCTTCCCCAGCCTTGTTGCTCTTCTCTTGACCTGCTCCAGCCCCTCAATATCCTTCCTGAACTGAGGGGCCCAGAACTGGACACAGCACTCCAGGTATGGCCTCATCAGTGCTGAGTCCAGGGAAGAATCACTTCCCTGGTCCTGTTGGCCACACTGTTCCTGATCCAGGCCAGGATACCTTTGGCCTTCTTGGCCACCTGGGCACACTGCTGGCTCCTGTTCAGCTTCCTGTCAATCCAAACTCCCAGGTCCCTTTCTGTGTGTGTTCTCTCGCGCCTCTGTGCCCAGCCTGTAGTGCTGCATGGGGTTGTTGTGGCCAAAGTACAGGACCTGGCACTTGGCCTTGTTGAACTTCATCCCGTTGGAATCAGACCATCTCTCCATCTTGTCCAGGTTCCTCTGAAGAGCCCTCCTTCATTCCAGTTGATCGACACTCCTCCCCAACTTGGTGTCATCTGCAAATTTGCTAATGGTGGACTCAATCCCCTCATCTAAATCATCAGTAAAGATATTAAACAGGACTGGGCCCAACACTGATCCCTGGGGGACACCACTAGTGACCGGCTGCCAACTGGATGCAGCTCCGTTCACCACCACTCTCTGGGCCAGGCCCTCCAGCCAGTTCCTAACCCAGCACAGAGTGCTCCTGTCCAAGCCGTGGGCTGCCAGCTTTTTCAGGAGAATGCTGTGGGAGATGGTGTCAAAGGCTTTGCTGAAGTCCAGGTAGACCATATCCACGGCCTTCCCCTCATCCACTGGGCAGGTCACCTGATCATAAAAGGAGATCAGGTTGGTCAGACAGGACCTGCCCTTCCTAAACCTGTGCTGACTGGGTCTGAGCCCTTCTCCATCCTGTAAGTGCTGTGTGATTGCACTTAGGATGATCTGCTCCATAACCTTGCCAGGCACTGAGGTCAGGCTGACGGGCCTGTAGTTTCCCGGGTCCTTCTTCCAGCCCTTTTTATGGATGGGCGTGACATTTGCCAACTTCCAATCATCTGGGACCTCCCCAGTGAGCCAGGACTCTTGGTAGATGATGGAGAGCAGCTTGACGAGCTCTTCCACCACCTCCCTTTTCACCCTTGGGTGGATCCCATCTGGTCCCATAGACTTGTGAGGATCCAAGTGGCTCAGCAGGTCGCTGTTTCCTCTTGGGTTACAGGGGGGCTATTCAGCTTCTTGTCTCTGTCTACAAGCTCCAGAAGCCAGCTGTCCTCAGGACAATCTGTCTTACTGTTGAAAACTGAGATAAAGAAGGTATTAAATACCTCTGCCTTTTCCTCATCTGTGATAACTCTATTCCTGCCCATGTCCAATAAAGAATGGAGGTTTTTCTTGTCCCTCCTTTTGCTATTGATGGATCTGTAGAAGGACTTTTTGTTATCCTTAACAGAAGTGGCAAGATGTTCAACTGTTCTTTAGTGTCTGGTCTTGTTCAATTAGAGTAGTTGAAATTCTTAAAGATTTCACATGGAATCAACACCAAATTTATTAGTTTTGGCAAGGCTTAATATTGAAGCATCAACTCTGTCCCCTAATTTATAAGTGGAACATAAGTATTCATAATAATCAGTTTTGTCTCTTCAGAAAAATGTTATTTCTTAATCTTTTGATTTTCAAAGCTCTCCAAATAACTATGTTGAAGTTCTACAGGAACAGAGCATAAAAGCTGAGTTCAAAGAATTGGTATAATGTATCTAATAAAATTTCCTACATTTTCTAGAGAGTTAAAATGTAATTAACTGGCTTGGAATTTGTCCAAGGTCTAATATTAACAATCTCCTTTCATGAAGGCACCTTTCTTGAATTTCAGTTTTATGCCCCCTTTCAAACATGTGATCCAAATAATTTGTAATAATGAACTTAATATTACTGATTTTTGAAGTTCATGCACGCAACAGAGATTCTCTTAAACAGTCATCTGAAGAGCTCTTTATCCCTTCCTGCTTTCTTTTTTTCTGAGAATATTCTCTTGAGACAATGTCTTAAAGACAATGAGCCACATATAGGATGCAATGTTGATGTGCCAAATGATATTCCTTTGTGCTAATAATAAGGTACTTGTCTTAATGTCACTATTTTGTTCATGAACTCGAAAGTGTTCTAGGCAGAGTTCTTGGCTGGCATTACTCCTGGCACTTTAAAAAAATAATTACGAATAAAAACATTGAAGCTACAAGAAGGCACAGCAAAAAATGTCTAGCATTAAAATTGGTGGAAAACAGGGAGCTGAGGTACTTGTAGGACTTTATAGCCTCTTGGGTAAGTATCACATGTTTAATGTGATATGCAATACCAACAGACACGTTTGTTCAGCTGGGTTTTTTTAAATGTACAAGTTTAATTTCCCACAATCTCTAATCACACACACAGAGAAAAGACTACCAATCCTTCAAAAACAGCAACCAACTTTCTTTCTCCCTTTTTTATGTTATTTATATTATTTTTTCAACTGTGAAAGGAAAAAAAAACCTAATGGTAAATCTGAATCAAATTGTGATCTGCTGAAAGAGTATCTACTAACACTCCCTGATCAAAAGGGTTATAATAAAGACAGCCTTTGAAGAAAGCAAAGGGAGAAGTCTATTTATTAAGTTTTCTCATTTAGGTTAACATTAATTGCAAATTATCAGAGATTCTGTGGATTTAAAGGCCACTAGAAGACAATTCCATGAGAAACATGAACAGTGTATTTAACCACTTATTCAAATCCGATTAAGACAAAAATAAGTACCTTTTATTTTCAAAAGTATTTTTAAATGCTCTTTCTATTAACAACAAGTTATTTACAAGAATTCTGCTGTCCTGAAATTATTTTTAGAGCAGAAACCAAAGCCCTTGGGGATAATAACAACAGATTTCCACAAAGACACACGGCACATTTTATAATTAAATATCTTGAATTTTTAATTCTACTCTTTCTTGTATAAGGGATACAGTCAAGAGAAGACACAGTACTATATTGTCTTGGTGACCAACCCCAGATGATTAACTAAAACTTTGAAATCATTCTGAAATCACAATATCATTATGAAACAGCTCACAAATAACACCTTTGTTGAAATATAGTCATATTGAAAGCTTCGCAAGGTATACTGAGTAACAATTATAGTGTGTTAAAAAATTCTTTTGATGATAATTCTTTAATCAAAAATACGGCCCAGTTCTCCTTTAGATTATTTTTTAATTATAGTATTTCTTCACAAACCTAAAACTAGCATACAGCTCTATGGATTCAGTCAGGAACACTGACATCAAATTATCTTTCCTTCTATATCCCTAACAAGATTTTCTTATGCTGCCTTGGGTTCATCTATGTGGTTCTTTAAATTCTAAGCCAGTCCTATCTCATTAACATGTGTGAATTCATACCACCGCAGAGGTGCAGGAGCAGAAAATCCTTCTGCATGAAACTTTTAGAGATATCATTTCTCTCTCTCCTGAGTATCCACCAAGGCAGAGTTCTTCATAGGTCATGGTGATACCATGTCACAGTTAAGGTATTGTCCTTTTCTGGAGCTTTGATAAATAAAGTTAGCCCTGTGCATATGTGTCTAAGGCCATAAATGTGTGTGTATTTGCAACTGTATCATCATACATTCAGTATCTAAGCTACAGCTTTCAAGTGGTTGTGTTCTAAGCGGACACTTTCCAAACCCGAGTGTTTTTCTAATGTTGCACTAGAAAATGCTTCCTGTACGCACTGGTAAATTAAATTCACCTTTGCCATGGTGCACACACACACACACACAAAAAAAAAAAAAAAAAAAAAAAAAAAAAAAAAAAAGAGGCAATAATTAGAACACAGAATTACTGATGTGGGGAAAAAAAAATCTTTTCATTCTACCCCCTATGCTGTTTTTCACCTGTTTATCATCCTATCCAGTTTTTTCTACCTGCATTGATAGCTATCTGAGGTAATAAGTCTGTAAGGCTGACAAAAGGGGGATATTCAAATATGTGAATGGCATATGACATGGCATTGAACTTGTACGATCAGGAGTCAGAGACGCTGTTCCAACACAGCTAATGAATAGCAGTGCCTGAGACATCTTTAGTCTTCTCATTGCACTTGTAGCCCACAAGCCTACAAAGCATTGTTTCTCCACTTATTCTCACTGGGTCATACAGTGACCTTTTTATCTCCCTTGTGAAATGACTATTAATAGCACAAATATGAAACATTTACTGGCTAATTTTGTGGAATTCAAAAACTTTCTCTTGTGTGCCAGGAGTTTTTACAGAGCTGTTCCTGCTTTTCCTCCCTGTTTTGTGTGACATTGCTCTATGGAGGCTGTTGCAGTGTAGCTCACTGTTAGGATCAGTTCAGCCAGAGGCACAAAGAATCCTCTGTGCATCCCACTTGCTGTCATGGAAAACGCACTGTGCAGGCAACCTAAAAGAGCAATACAAGGTTGTTTGGCAAAGGAACCTTGCTCAGGAAAGGGAAAGAGTTTGAAAATCCTTGGAACAGCTGGTATATGGTTAAACAGGGCATTTCTTATGGGTCCACAACTGGACGTCTGTCAGTTTGACATGTGCGTACTAAATGGCAAGTAAAACTTAAAGAGATTAGAACCAAACTCAGAAGATTTGGTTGGGGTTAGAATATGGGCTGCTAGTAAGGACTGATGTAGTTTTCAGCTCTGGACAAATGATAACAATGCATTCCAGAGAAATTAATAATATCTGAGGATTACTGATATCAACTGAATTAATTTCTGTAAGTCAACTGAGATTACCAATGAGAATAGGCAGGGAAATAAAATTTTATTGGAAAACTTTTCTTATTATTCTCTAGCCTAAATAATGAGGATACTATTTGACTATTTTGGCTTCTGTGTGATAATGTTTATTTAAAGAAACAGAACACTACTTAATTATGCATGTGAATACTTGGAACATATAATTACTACCCAACAGGCAAACTCTGTTCGGGTTTGTTGAAATGCCAATGGGCTTTTATTAGTTCAGCCCATCATTCTGTTGTGAAATGGAAATGAAAAGTGGAAAATATGTTTTCCTTCTCTAGGGATCACTTCAGCTCCTTTTTCTCTTTATTTTATCAGACTTCTTGTTGCTATGGGGGTCTTGAAGGCCTATTATTAAAACACCCTGCAGTCCTAAGGGAAGAAAAGCAAGCTGGTGCTGCAGATGGGAACAGTGTGAATGGAATAAACTATAAGCACCAAAGAATTCCAATAAATGCAGAAAAATCTATACATCATTCTCTTTTGTTTCCAAAGTTCAGATAGAGTTTTCACCTTTTATCATTCTTTTTTTTTTGAATAGAGAGTAACTCTTAGTACCATTCAAATATAAAAGCACAAAAGAAAAAACAATTTAGTTATGCTGGCTCTTCTTGGGTCTTCTTTTGCGTGAAACAAGTTAAATCCAAGGTAATCTATTCTGTACAGACATCCAATCTGAAGAGGAAATGGAATTAATATAAAATACACATCACAGTAATGACATCTCCATAGCTCTTTCAGAAAAAGAAAGGAAAAGATATAAGACACTTCTACTTGCCAATTCAACACTAGCTTAACCTACAGATTGAGCCTATTGAAAACCTACATGAAGGTAGTTTTTACAGTAATTTAAACATCACATTCAAAAATATTCTGGAAAATAAGATAGTCATCAGGATGTTTTTAATAATTGATGTTATAAGAATGTAAACTTTGATAGAGGTTATACATAAGCTTTCTGGAACTTACTTACAATCAATAGTATGAGTACTTAGCTTATTTTATTAATTTTCTTTTCTTTAGGTGTATGCATTAAATTTTTAACATGAGCAAAGAATATCCATGCACAGTGATTAAGATGACAATGTTAACACCAGGTGAGTCAAAGAATCTTCTAAAAATCAGGCAAAAGGCAACTTCTACAAATGAAACACATAAGAAGGAGCAAAGACATCTCCCCTATTTCAAAGACAACATCTACATGAACAGAGGGTCAAAGACTACTTTGTAATGACCAAATGATTCCTGGTCAACTGCAGACCTTCTAGTGACACACTTCTGAACGTTACAAAAGAAAGCCACAGCATAAATTGTATTTTCTCTGGAACAGAAGGAGCGTATTTCCTCCTACAAAGTCACATGAATATTTTTTTCCAGCATTTCCTTTAGTTTTAAAAGACATCCTTGTTTAGACTAGACCTATCTTGGAAATATTTCGTTCCTCATCCACATCATTGTTCTTAACCTCAGCTTTGGTACTGTATTCAATTCAGCCTATTTCATTACTTCATATGCTTTCTTCTCTTTCCCTTTCACCTTTGCCTTTCCCTTTTAACTGCTTTTATTTTTTTTTTTTATTTCCTTTGAGAGAGTTGGCAGCTGATTTTAATTTATATTGATCTTCTGCTAGGAGGCTTTACCTAAAATACATTCACTGCCATCAGTGGAAGTGTGTTGGGTCCCTGTAACAGAGTGGAGAAAAATTTGTAGAATTTTCTAGAAGAATTATACAAATCCGTGCACACATATACACCTAAGCACAGGATTTTTAAGATACTGTATTATGCATCAACAGAGGCAGTACTAGTCTGCTGTATTTGCCTCCATTGATTTCATTTTTGAGATCATTCAACTTGAAAGGCACAGTAAGTACAGCTTTGTGGCCCCTTTCCTAAAAACACTTTAAATATGGGTGACCATAAGGACTATGTGAGTAATGGAAGTTATGATATTATAGCTGATCTAAAAGACTGGAAGAAAAAAATAATAAGTAGTTTGTGTTTTGCCAGAATGGATAGCCTTTCAGGACTTTTTTGTGATTTTGGCTTTTTGAGAGAAATACAGGCACTGGTAGAATAATACCATAGTGGCTACACAACTACTTACTCCAAGCCCCATTCAAACTGAGGCCAGATATAGTACTACGTAGTGCTGCAGCATTAGTTACAATACTTCCCATCCTACCCACCACATATCCATACATGCTTTATTCATCATCTCCTGATATGGAAATACATTACAGATTTTGTTACAAAGTGCCTTATGCACATTTATAAGTGAGTTTGTTTCACTCTGCCATGACCCACAGAGACCTCAATCTTTACATAATAATTTTTGGGTTTGATTAAATTGAAGTACATAAATAGCTGCAAAATGCTGTAATCAACATATTGCTCAACTGTTTCCCACAGGCAGTGTCCAGCTCTGAAGCTTTCTGTGAAGTAAAGCTTTTTCCTGGCTGACTGACAAGCACTTGACATGAAATTGCTTCATGAGAGTCATAAATGCGGTAATCTTGCCCCAGAGTCTCATACATTATGTTCACAGTACATACCTGTCATTATATGGTTCTAAATGCATCAGAATGAACTGATTTCATTAACTTCCCTGGATCTAGCTTGGAATGAATAAAATACTCTGAAGCCTTTATTACCAAAGAAATGTTCTTGTAAGCTAATGTTTGCATTATACCTTCACAGCACCAATGTGTAGTGCAAGACTCAGGGGCTCCTTAACTTTATTATTAATTTGCACCATAACTAGATTAACACTTTTTCTTATGTAATTCTAGCACAGCTGAAGGGAAAACATGAATACATGAATGTGTTTTAAAAAAATATTATTTAAGAAAGCTTGGGTGGGGGGGAGAAAGACGTGGGTTGGGAGCATTAAAGGATTGTTAGCACCAAAATTTTTACATAACCCTATCTTAAGGCTGAAGAAAATCCAACAATTTCTGCAAGTATGCAGAAAGAAAAGCATTCAAAATATAATTGTAAAACAATTAGAAGACTGGACAAGATACTACAACCTTTATTATCTTACAATTATGGCTACTTTGACAGTAAGGCAGAATTAAAAGGTCAATAAGAATAGAAGCACAGACTATTTAATTCAAATCTGAATTAATAATAAAGGTAAACTCTCCCTGGCTAACATGAATCAGAGATTTAGTTAAAGTTGTTCCAACTCCTGCCTTAAAATATCTTCTTTTTCAAAACTTGTGTGGATATTAGGCTCAGCAGAGATTGCAAGTTTTCCTAAAATAGTTGAGTCTTTCAGTAGTGTGACTACCAATACATACACAAGAAAAATAACACTTTTTGTTAATGCTTCAGGACCTCTTCTGGTACAGGAATATTGCAGTTGGTAATCCTGTCTGGGAAATTCTCCAAACTCCATAAACTTATGAGAAAATCATATAATATTCAGAGAAATGAAGCACCATTTTATGTCGATATATTAGGCCATTGCTACTTTTTCTTAGCATTAGTGAATTAAAATAAATATTAAAAAGTTAAATAATAAGCCTCATGGCATCTCAAAATTCAAAACAAACACAAAAGGAATGATACAAGTTCAACGAGCCCCTTAGTGATACAAGTTTGTTCACAGTAATAATAACAGATCCCAGTACTCTAGAACTGGAGTCAGACAAAAAGTTTTAATATCCATCTGGTAGAAGTGTGTAGCTTTCAAAAGCTACTCTGCTTGTCTCTATGTGATGTAACTAGCATCTTACAAGGCTTCTTCAGCAGAAAAGAGAAATTGATACTAAAAGTTCATACACTGGTGTTTACAGCGCATCTTCGAAGGGACAGATGGCTGAGTTAAAGTTTCTAGAAATTGAGCTTATGTTTCAAATTAATACACTGTCCAGTATGCTAGTGATAATAATGACATGCTTTTTCTTATTTAAGAAACTATCCTAAAGACAATTTCCTCAAAATCAAGATTGTCTGCCATCACAGAACATGTTTTCTTGAAAATTCTCAATGCATACTTCTCAAATAACATTAAACTTTCCTTGAGCTGTGTATTAGATATTAACATACTAACAAAAGAAATCAGAAACCAGAGTTCTCAAACAATATGTTTTGAAGATTCAAATTATATCTTTTTTAAAATTAATATTTTTCTGTGAAAAACTTTTTATATCTGAAAAAGTAGTTTAATAAAAAAATAATAGAAGACCACTATGCCTTTTTTTTTTTAGCAATTATCATGTTTTACTCATGATTCAAACATATTTATGGCACCTTCCAAATTATATTGAAGCAATATCCCAACTCAGAGAATTTACAGTCAGTATTTAACAGGAGATGCAATGAAAGAAAATTGCAAAGGAGGCTTACTACATGTCTATGTATTGAAGTTAGACACCTAAAATTTTTTATATTTCACCAATGCTTTCAAACAGCCTTTTTATATCTGTTTATTTGTATTTCATTCTTGCACTTCTCACTGCAAATATAAGTAAAATAATAAGAGTGTTCTTGGGAGACAGTAATTGCTCTTAGCTGGGTAGATTTGGTGATGTCACAAGAAGCATGTGCACAGGAAGTCAAAAGGACAAGCATAATCTGACGGTCAGTGGTTTTGAAGCAAAAAATCAGACAGGAAGGTAAAGGACACATATAGCAACTGATCAGCAAACTAAGAGAAGAAACTCATTGCCATGTATTGCACAACTATTGATCAAACAAAGCAAATAAGACAAAATGATAAAATTATCAAAGGGTTCATTTATTCAATTTCTTCATTTAATTAATTTCTTATTTATTTAATTTCTTCATTTATTTAAAAATGTTTAAATATAACTATTTTAAACTGTTCTTATTATACTGTAGGATGTATGGGCTTCATTTCTGATGAATTTAATGCTACAGCTATTTTTTTTTGATAGGTAACACAAAGTGGAAACTGGTTACTGTGCTCCCATGTCAATACAGAAGTCTCTCATTATTCCACTTCGCTACTGCCTAGCACAACAAAACAATTTTATCTTTAAGATATTTATTTCTGTGGGTAATGGCAGGAATAGTCTTTAGCCCTTTAGTAAGCAGCTTCACTACCACTTAAATTCTGCTACTATGCTTCAGAAATGCCTTTCTCTTTGCCTCATTATCTGAATCTTACAGGTAAGTACATAAAACTTCTAAGAACTGCATGATGATCCCTGTAGGGAAATAGAGTTCTTTGTGCTAAAACTTTTGAAATGAACACTTTAAATGTTTTGGGTTGTTGGCCTTCTTTATCAATGCCCTAAGTATCAATTTCAATGGATTTATGACTATCATTTGAATCATTACCAGTGTCAGTAGTACTGTATTTATGAGCTAGTTGTGCTGTGACTAATAAAAAATGGCACTCATTAGCAAGATCTGAAAAAGAAAAATCAACATTTTTCCCTCTTTTTTCTTTTTTCTTTTGCCAGTCTTTTATTAAGAAAAGAGGAAAGGTAACCTGGGTTTTTTTGGGTTTTCTTGGGGTGCTTTGGGGTTTTTTTTGCTTTGTTTTTTTTTCTTTTTTATGTTTTAGTACCTTACTGTGACAGCTGTTGGTTTCACATAACCATTGAAATCTGTGTTTTTATTTTTTATTTCTTCCAATTTTGCTATAACTAAATTTCATTAACACTTTAGGAAATGTGAACATTTTCCTTCCATCTGCCAAATGGCTTCTAAAACCCATTTACTTTGATTTAGCAAATCTGGAAACAGCTGGCAAAAATGATTTTTATTAAGTTCCTCAGTTTCATATTTACAAGATATGTGACTTTTGTATTCTTTCTTAAGGTCTGTAATTGGTTTCTATTTCTCAACTGTATAATTTCTTTCTAAATGCTAATCAACCAGGTGGTCAGATGTTTAGTTATCATTCTGCACATTAACCAGTTTAATGTGTCTCAGTTTAAATGTCTAGAGCAGATGATTCAAACAATGTGCTTAAAATTGTAGGAATAGTTTTTTAGTTTTCAGCCATTACCAGCTTTTTCTTTCTAATTTTGAAGTTGATTGTGATGATTAAATAACCTAAAAAAAAACCCCATGAAAAATAGGTTCCCTGCCCTACATGCCTGTATACAAAAATGTTGACATTTTGCAAGCTCTGATCTACCATCAGAATAAAAGAATGAGTGACAGAGACTAACTTACGCCCTTCTCATTAGCTTTTTATGCTTAGTTTTCAATGTAAGAGCCTCTATGCACTATTTATTCACTTTTAGCTTGCTCTAATTCTACAACAGGAGGCACTCTGCAACCAGCAAAAGCCATTAATTTGTTTCTGGAGTGACAAGTCCATGATTCTGGTCTTTCAGAGCTGCAGAAGATACATCCATGTGTGTGAATCCATTAACAGAGAAAAATTATGCTTTTGAGACGTATTCTTTGATCTGATACATCTGCTTAGGACTGTACTGTGCCAGCAGAATTTAAGGTGTGAAAGAAGATTCCCAACAGAATATTAATGAAAAAACACAAATCTGATCCCTTTCATATCACTTGCTCACTGAGCTGCATACAGCTGTACTAAAACAGCATCACTGAGATGCTCTGTATTGAGCCATACCTGATGGGTTTTTTCAGCTCCATGAAGATATTTTGAGTTGTTGTTTTGAGAATATGCAATTGAGGATCAGATGTCCACAGAGCAGTGCCAGGATATCAGATACCAAAGATAAGACTTGAGTCACTCATACTAAACAAATTTCATTGGTGCTTTGTTTAGATAATTCACACTTAAACAAGGGCTCTGCATTTTCTTTTTATTTTTCCATGACCTGACCCATAAAATATATTTCTGCCACCTTCTTAACAAACTAAATTTGTGATCAGTTTCAGAAGGTAACTGAGTTCCAGGAAAAAAACACCCCATACTATAGTCATTATCATTTGAGAAATATATATAAATCAGAAATTTGTCATAACATTGTGGCAGTGGTGTATGCATCATCTTCATGCTCTGTCTATTCCCACAGATTCTTTCATTGTCTCCAGGAGATGCCATTGGCATGAACTGAGTCAAAGTCTCCCAACACATTTGGGAATCCAGACCATATAGATAAATCTTTACTGACTTTCTGCTGATGAGGTTAGCTTCTTTGAAATGAGGAAATATCTTTGATCCAAAATAGCCTCTGAAAAATGTCACTAGACACTCTGGCACAAAAGGTTGACTAATTTCAGTGATGTTTTAAATAAAAGATGGAAAGACTGAGTAGTCAGGCTCATAGGACATGTTTTGCAATATTTCTAGATAGAATACAGATAAACAATTACAACTTTAGCCATTGGAAAAGTTCCACATAGACATTAAAATCTCCCTTTCCTCCACTAAACTTGAGCCCTCAGATTCTAATGGAGTTTTCAGATAGTAGGAATAAATTCTGTTGAGACAGTATTTATGTAACCTATACAGTGCTGTTCCACTAAATCTGTGTTCAAATTATGTACACGTGATGTGCATATTCCACCAGAGTAAAGCCTTAAGTCATTAAAGAGTAAGATTTAGACAGTTAACACAAATTGCTAAGCATTCATGGACACATCTGTCAACTCATATCCATATCTTTTTCTGTAAGCTCTGATACTCTGAAACGTACCAGTTAAAATTTCTTTCACACAAAGCTGAATGGTGTAGATTTTTAATAGACTAAGTTATGAATACTATGCCTTTTAGTGACATAATGAACTGGAAATATATTTGTCATGAAAAGCTTCATTTAGCATTTAGTTGTTGACTAAATGACAACTAATGGTTGAAAAAAGGTTATGTGCATTTCGCTGTGCTATTGTCAGTAAAGCATGTAGCTCAACCTTGTGGGTTACAGAAGAATCCACAATGATGGAGAATATAAAACTGGCTTGGCCAGTAGGAGTTTGAAAGCAGTTTTAACTTTGTATGCAATCTAGGTAATAAGGGGTATATCTTTTATTAACAAAGAAGAATAGCAAAGAGATTAGGTGTGATGTGTATTTAGAATACTTTAGAAGTTGTACTTAATTACACTAATCATTTCATACTACCAACTCTCAAGGTTATGCTGGTTTTATGTACATGACAGAAGTCCAGTTGAGGTTAGCAAAAGACCATATGAAACAGACCTCGTATTTCCAAAACCAGAAAAATTTCCCTGTTCAGGTTTCCAAATAGAGGCACTAAGGAGAGTAGAGAGCAGGAAGTAATCAAAGGCAGTCACAGATTTCACAGCTTCTCATTTTGGTTCCCCTTTCCTCCACCAGCTTTTCTCACCCCACTGAAAAAGCAGGAGTAGCAGCAAGAAGTGTGTGATCAAACACTGGTCACCTCCACCCAGTGCAGACCACCAATGGTGCTCCTTTCCACCTCCATCTCCAGCCTAAGGAGAGGGATGCTGCTGAGGGCAAAGATACCTCACCAGACTGAGATGTACCCAAATACCTCCATAAGAAACTGAAGGTGCTCTTGAAATACAATATACTTGGTGATAGTCCAGGTAAGTGGGCCAAATGTGGCATGATCTGAGTAAGCACTTAAAGAATAACCCACCTTCCTTTTTCATGCCCTTTAACAACACAAGGGTCATTCATACTCATTGTAAGGATTCAAACAATGGTCCTGAGCATCTTAGCCTTCCTTAATAGGTAGGGTGTTATCTCTAGGCAAGCAACACCAAACATACTATTCAGAGCTGTTTGTTGCTCAGAAACTGGGTACACATCAGCAATCCTCACTCACTGTGTATGAGACGTATGAGATGGGATTCAAGAAGCCTGATAATTTGGGGTCAGAAATCTAAGTTTATCTTGCTGTGACAAATCTTAGCCAAAATCCTTTGCCATTTTACACAGATAGCAACTCATCAGTCTTCCTTCATGATTTCATTAAGGTCCTCAATTCATTCCGTGTCCTTCTTGGCTCTCTTTCCAGATCATTCAGTTGAAAACTGGATCAAAGAATGTACCACGATGACTGGGCAAGGCAAAAGCAGGGAAAACAATATTGAGTTTGTGATTGGTATCACCAGTACCTTTCACTACATATTCTAGCAATTGTACACTTAATTTTTTTTGACTCAGACACAAATATAAAGTAGAAGAAGACATCAGAAAGTAAAGAACAGGACTGATATGCTACAGTAACATTTGCCCAAATTTCACAGAACAACAAAAACTTCATTGGAAAGTAAGTAGCATCATCATTCATTATTCTTGTCACAGATTGAAGCCCACACAAAACTACTGCTCAAGTGAAACCTAAATTGCATCTGTCCAGATCTAATTGAATTAATTCTATATGCGACAGGAAACAAGGAAGCAAACAAATTTTCTATAAAAGTGTTTTCAAATTCAAACCCTTCTAAGAAGGTTGGGAAAAGGGATAAAAAGCTGATAAAAATTCTAATGACAGATCTAGACACGGAGAAATAAAAGAAATATGGACAGTCTCTCTGTTTCTTTAGATATGGAGGAAGACAATTATATTGGTGACTTGTGCCAACAATCTGATATAGAAAGGAAGAAACAGTGAAAAAAGGAGCCCCTCAGATGTACAGGAGGAACTCACTCCCTTCATGGACCTCCATCAATAAGGTGGGGCTGAGCCCAAGATGGAAGCACATGGGCCACTAGCTAGGATTTGGAAACACTGAGCAGTTGGAGTCTGGGTCCCTGAAGCTCATCTAAACAGGCTGGAGGACTGACCCTTGAGAGGTGGGACTGGGTGGTTTGCAGGTGTTGCAGAACAGAAATCACTCTCACCCACTAGTCCCATGCCGATTAAGTCTAATGTGTTACATCACTGAGTGGTGCACTGATGGTCATTTAGTTACCATACTCTAAATTCCCAAAAAGATTTTCTGTGACCAGAAATGGGCTTTCTTATGGGCTGCATGATGTTTTTAACCACATATTTTGAAAGAGTGAACTGAAGACTTCTAGAACATAAACACCTTGAAGAAGAGTAAGAGGTGAGGCAACGTTTCTGGAAAAAGACAATGTTTCTGGAAAAATGTTCAGAGAAAAGGAGAAAACTTATAGTTTAGAAGGCTATACTTGTCTCTCAGAGATGATTACAGCAATGTTAAATACAAAAAAAAAATTTCAGGATAGACAATATAATTTATTCCTACAGATAATTGGCAACTTTGAATCAAAATGTTTCTAAACATTATAATTTAAAATTGCTCAACATCTTTTACCTGCACCAAAGCATACCAGAAGCTCAATACAAAATCTTGATAATGAGAGCTGTCTACCTTACCACTAATTGTTAAAAATCATACTTCCCAAGCAATACAAGCAAACCTGATCAAACATAGAAAATCCCGTGATCCGAAAATATTACATTCCCTTTAAAAAAAAATACATGCCCTCATCCCAAAATCAAAGGAATTAAATTTAACATTTTAAAAAGCCTTTAAAATCACAATTAATGAAAGAAAGCAAATGTACCTATATTACCCACCTATATTACGCACCTATATTACGCTGCTCAGATATGGTGGCCCCATACAGACATTCTGTCTTTGAAGCAAACTACTGCCTCCAGTACAAGAATGAAACCAGAAACAAACAAACCCTCAAACACCACATTTAGGAGGTTATCAATACTGACAGTCAGGTGGATAAGAAATTGGTTTGACAGTTGCATCCAGACAGTAGTGGTCAACAGCTCAGAGTCCCGACGGACATCAGTGACAAGTGGTGTTCCTCAGGGGTCTACATTGGGACCAAAAACTTTTCATGGCTTCACCAATGATACAGACAGTGGGATTGAGTGCACTCTCAGCAAGTTTCCTGAGGACATCAGGCTGAGTGGTGTGGTTGACATACCTGAAGGACGGGATGCCATTCAGAGGGAGCTGGACAAGCTTGAGAAGTGGGGTCACGGGATTAATGTTAATCCTCAGTAATCATGAGGATTAACAAGACCAGGTTCAGGGTGCTGCACCTTGGTCAGGATAACCCCTGGGGGAGGAACAGATTGAGAACAGCCCTGCTGAGAAGGACTCAGGGGTGCTGGTTTATGTGAGGCTGCACATCAACTGGCAATGTGCTCTCACAGCCCCAAAAGCCAATCATATCCTGGGCTGCATCAAAAGCAGTGTGGCCAGCAGGTCAAGGGAAATGATTCTACCTCTCTACTCCACTCTGGTGAGACCCCACCTGGAGTATTGCAACCAGCTCTGGGGCCTCCAACATAAGAAGGACATGGACCTGTTGAAATGAGTCCCGAGGAAGGCTACCAAGGTGATTAGAAGGATGGAGCACCTCTCCTGTAAGGAAAGGCTAAGAGGATTGGGACTGTTCAGTCTGGAAAAGAGAAGGCTTTGGGGTGACCTAACTGCACCCTTACAGTGCCTGAAGGGAGCCTACAAGAAAGATGGAGAGAGGTTATTTACAACAGCGTGTAGTGACAGGACAAGGGGAAATGGTTTTAAACTGAAAGAAATTAAATGTAGATTAGATGTTAGGTAGAAATTCTTCAATGTGAGGATGGTGAGACACTGGAACAGGTTGCCCAGAGAAGCTGTAAATGTTCCATGCTTGGAAGCGTTCAAGGAGAGGTTGCATGAAGCTTTGAGCAAACTGGTCTAGTGGAAAGTGTCCCTGCCCATGGCAGGTGTGTTGGAACTAGAGGATCTTTAAGGCCCCTTCTAACCCAAACCATTCTATGATTCTGTGATTCTACTAATACAATTGTCTGGAGGGTTTTGTGAGATTTTACTCCATCCAAGGACAGAAGAGAACATGTATCAGTGTTGCTAAATGAAGTCTTTTTTTTACTGGTGGATCAAGCAAAGTCATAAATCTACATATTAGGTTGAAGTGTGGTAGAGGACCCCTACATGTATATTTCTTCTTCTAGTTTATTGCAAACAACTGGCATAATTGTCCTGGGCAGATCTGGTAGAAGGGCACACACACTGCCTTTCTCACCACCACATGCAAGCTAAACACTGATATATAACTCAGAGAGGTTTCTGGCATCCTTTATGCTTCCTTCTTCATCCCTATGCCTCTTCCTTTGATCAGACGTAGTCATCACACAGAATATCTCATCCCATTCTCCAAGATGATTGTGATTTCTCTGTATGGCTTGTGAAGCACCTCCAGTTCATCCCTCCGTGCCACCAAACAGAACCTCATGCAGTGAATGCATTTATGAAAGATTTTTGGGTCTGGCAATCAAACTGTAAAAAACCAACCTAATCAAAAAATGCCACATTAAATAAATAAATTAAGATTAAACTTATTTGTTTTAAAGTCTGTACCATGATTTTTGAGTAAACTATGAATGCCAGTCACACAGCAGAGAGCTAGCTTTAGAGAACAATGAAACAAAACCAACCATCTCTGAAGTAGCAAAGCGTGCAACAATGCTCATATTCTCTTTCAGTACCAGGAACTTCAGGAGCCAGAAGGCAGAAGCTTTCTATAAAGCCATCCAAGAGAACAAACGTGGGGCTTTGGAGCATAATTAAGCAAATAACGACTTCTGTTTGACATTCCTCACTAAAGAACATGTTACGTCTTATGAATTCAAAACATTCACAATTAAACAAAACACATTCCTCCTTCTTTTGGTCCCTAAATAAAGCAATCTAAAAGTCATCACTTTGAATTGTTGGCTGCGTTAGCTAGCAGAGACATCAAATATTCAGCTGGGAGCCTGTCTGAGCACAAAAGCTTTAAGCTGCACTCCAAACATCAACTAACATAAGAAAAAACCCCAACTTTTCATGATTACTATATATAAGATTATGAATAATTCCCTGGCAGTTATTTAAAGAAAATTATGCATCAAACCACCTTCTACTCCATATTTTGTGTGTTTCCAACTAAAAATAAAGGACAAACATGGCATTGAGTGTTTGCTGCATTGTAAACATCTAATATGCATTGTTTGTGGAATATGCATAAAATGGACCAACCAAGTGCCTTCATCTTAACTTTTTTAACTTTAATGGGATAGATGTTTACAAATTAGTATTTATCCTACTCTGTTTAAAACATATTTTGAGTATAAGGGCTGCATAGTATCAACTATTCATCATCACTCTCAAATTATTTTCCTTCTTATTCCTGCTCAAGGTTACGCAACACTACATCAACTGAAGATGTACATTAGTTCCACTCCTGATAATAAGGAGAAAAAAGTGAAAATATGTAAAATTTCATTGATGTTTGTTTTGCAGGAAAAAAAAAAGAAAAAAAAAAACCCACCATATAGCATAAAATTATTACTTTTCCTTCCACCTGCAGCCTGATTCATTGGTTATGCAGTACAATAATAATAAGAAGAGAAATCTTGGTGAAACACACATTCTTAAGGGACTCCTTCACGCTCACTAATGTCCTAATAACAAGATCTAGGGCATCAGCTAGCTGTCTAAGTTCACAAATTTCAGAATCAGGAGGGATGGGTGATGTTTCTTGACAGGGTGTATATGAAACTGTGCCATTTCAAATTTAGATATTTTATTAATTCCTTCTCTTTTGAACCCTCTATTTCTTATTAAGGGATTTGTATTCTTTATCTTGTAATCTGCAAAGTGCTAATACTTTTACCTCCCAACTAGGCACCAATAACTTTTATATATTGTCATAACTTCATTTTACAAAAGGTGTGCGTAACTTGAATTAGTATTTTTTAAGAGATCACTAAGTATGAAAACTTTCAGTCACAACTTCAAATGTGAAAATGCATCTATAAAAAATGTACATATAATTAAAGATACATAAATAATAATTAATATAGTAGTCATGCTCAAAAATGTTCCTTGGTGTAGGAAATTGCAAGACCATTCATTTAGGGGTGAGAGAATGAGAGCATCCTGGGAAGAACATTTATTGTGAGTTTGTAGAGAAAGTTAACCAAACTGTCTCAACACTTTGTTCGTGCAGTTTCACAAACATAACTGATGTATTATCAGTCCATATTGTGTGACTGTTGAAGCAAGTTTATAAATTAAAATTGGAGTTTTAGAACAGAAAAGACACTTTTGGTATGTTCCAGTTGGTAGCTGAAAAGAGAATATTCTTATGATTAAAATGATTGTATGCAATTGTTTCTTCACTCCCTTCTCCATTCTGCACTTAATGGGTAAATAAAACCTGGCAATATTTTAGAGAAAAGTGAGTAAACAGGTTTTTTCCCTCCCCTAAACCAGCAAATTCATGCCTTAGCAGTGGTTGTAAATGAGAGCACTGACTATTTTATTTCCTGACAATTCATAGTTTTCCTCAAGCATTTTGCAAAAAAGGATGTTTTCCATACAAAACTGTTAATAAACAACTTACAATACTGTTATTTTATTTTTGGTTTTCTCTCTTTGCTCATTGGCAAAAAATAGCACCAGAAATTTAGAGTTTGAGTATCTTCTTAAAATTAACTACGATATTCACCTCCTATGAATGTTACAAGGCAAAAGCTGAGTAACTTACCAAATCATGTGTAATGTTAGTCACCATGATCAAGCAGGAGAATTTTGTGCCAGCCTTCTAAATTTATATTTAGCCATGAAAATAATACTCCAGGCAAAATATATTTTTCCTCTCACTTCAGTGTGAGGCAGGCAACTGTACACTTGGAATTGGTTCGGTGAATTGCTAGGACATCTCTGCAAGACAGATTAACATTTTAATACTCAGTCAATCACTATGCTCTTTACAGTAGTATATAAGAAGATCCTATTGCCTTAGGAACTATACAAACAAACAAAGTCTATAGTATAAAAAGGTAAACAAAGACAAGGGACACAGCAAGACTAAGTGGTCTCTAGGAGAGCAGCACAGGAGGTAGCTGGCAGAGATGTGGATGGAACTCAGTTAATTCCTGTTTATGGCCAGATCCATTAGGTTCATATCAGCTAAACTTCTAGGTAACAAAAATATTGAAACTATTTAAAAGCTCACTTAAAAATCTTAACTAATCATCGACCTCACTGTCTTTTTGTACAGCTTCCAATGGCACTGCACCTCTGTACTTATCACTTGGCAATGCATTAGATAGTTTTCTACATTTGGGACCTTCTTGCAGGCAGCTTCAGCACACAAATCAAAATTTAAAGTATATGATACTTCAATGCAATTGGTGTGTTGGACTTTCAAGAGGCCCTAAAAATTTGAGGGAATCTTTTTTGTGAAATTATGCCATTTCTTGAAAGAACCGAGATAAAGCAGACTGAATTTCCAAACTGACATTTCTTCTTTCTGTCTGACAGGAGAAAAAAACAATATCTCCTAATCTAGAAGTTGTGCACAGCAATGGATAAAATACTCTTTTTTATCAAGAGCACGACAGGAAAGATTATGTGGAATACGCCCCTATGGCAAATTATTGACCTTGGCCTACACGCAGTGCATTTGTAATTATCAGTGCTGCTGCATCTAAAGAACACTCCCACTAAAACACAGAAACTGACCAGAAACATCTTTCTTGACCTATCTCAGATTCAAAGTCAAATGTATTTGCTTAAATTGCCTAATTTTTGTGGCATTTGTAATACCACCCAATTGATTATCACCTCTCACTTGAGATTAACGACCTAAAGTAGAAACGTTGACGTTTTAAGTTAAATCCTGCTCACAACACAATGTATTTCACACTGTCTCGTGACCAAACAAAAGTAATGTATTGAGACCCCCACCTCGGTCATTTATATGTCATATAATCAATATTTATTTTTTTTCCGAAAAAGGAGACTTCATATTCAGTAAGCCAGATAGCATACAATACTTTTCAAATGAGAAACAAGTAATGCAACCACTCAAAATCAAAGGACTGTAATAAAATACTCAGATTATGGTATTTGTTCACCATATTTTTATTACTTCAACTGGCAGAGAATTTAATTAAAATATAATGTCCTTATAGAAAAAAAGAGAATGGAAGTGTCATTTAAGTTGTTTTAGTGAATAATTTGGTCATATATCCTTCAATCTAATGAACAATAAAAAGAATCTTTGCTTATATTTGAAATCTTTATTCAATTACATATCCAAATACAATCCAGATGTCTCCTCACAATGATTTATGCATATGTTAAATAGCTTGTTTGTTCCTTTTGTTTGTTTACTAAATAAAGAGAAATGCTGCTCTCCTTTACTTATTTTCTTTTCTTTTGGCAATGAGCACTGAGTATGTTAACTAATAACTGATATATAGCTTATTAACTTCTGTAACATTTCTTGGAGAGGATCCATTTTTCCTGTTTGGCATTATTGTCAGGAGACTTACTTCAGGTTCTGTATTTTTATAGTTTTATCTTCAGCCGATAATATGTTGGGTTCTACTTCTATTCTGAAAAATATAGCTTTGGCACAGTCAGTAAAATTGGTGAAATTTAATGGATTGTCCTATAATTACATTATTTTTCTGTGTACCATTCATTTGCTAGCTTTAATCAAACACAAAAGGCAATTATAATATGCATTTGAAATCACTCTGAAAACAAAGATAATCCTCAACATCAATAATTTATATCAAATATTACACATACACACAAATGTGCTTTGTCAATAGCTCTGTTACTCTACCTCTCTGTAATTTTTTTTTCCTGCTTCTACAAAGGAAATGTAAATCATTACTATCTAAGAGTAGATTGCAGAACATGTGATGGAGGAAAAAATGCACAGAGCTTCTGCTGGTTTTTTTTCTGATGCTTTAATAATATTGAAAAATGTAGTAAAAATTTATTTCCGTGAGTTGATGTGAGTGGTGATATAATTTCATGTCACTGAAAGTTCATATTAAATTTGTCTTAAGGTGTCAGGTGCATTAATTTCTTGAATCTAAGAATTCAGAAACATTTAAAATTATCATATAATTACCTTATGGGAAAAGATGTTAACTTTTTCTCTACTTTAGTATTCACAAAACACAGCACTCAATTTAACCTTTCAGCAAAAAAGGTTGGTGCAAAATACACATTTTTTGTTCATATTAAAAACCCCTCAATACTCTGTCAAAACTGGCCTCTTTCCACAAAGAGGGTCTTATATTCCAGAACATTAAACATAGCACAGAAAATTCATATTGTAACTCTCATGAAAATTTGGCTTAAGTGTTAAAATAAAAATTTGTGAGAAATTAAAGGAATAAAAAAGCTTCAAAGGTTGCTATCAAAAATAAAAAGGTTGTTATTAAAAAAAAACATTGCCAAGGCTGCTATAAAAAATAAAAATACAGACGTTCTATGCAGTATTGCTCTTTGTCATTCATCTCCGGTGTGTCCATCTGGTCTGAGCTAGCTTTACATCAGGGCTTACCTACAACTCATGATAGTTGATGCTGGTAGTAGAGTACCATTGGTACAGCACTGGGGAAAAACAGGACACAACAGAAGAAACTCAGTACAGCAGTGGATGTAGGAATCGAAGTCTGGTAAGAATAGAGTAAAGCAGCAGATTAAGCAGTTAGCCAAATTCAAAACAAGTCTTAAATTATTTTAAGCCCCAAACAAATGAAAGGAGTTCTTTATCTACTTGTATCCAATCCCTAGCCTTTGTTTTCTAGTAGCCCATCTAATTATGGTATAAAAAGTAGTCCTGACCTAGTTAGCAATCATGAGCATTTCTTTGTAGTCTTCAAGTAAAACAGAAGTTGCTTAGCTAAAGAATTGCTGTCATTGTCTTTCTCACTTAAATTGTCTTTTTAACTATTAAATGCTTTAATCTCTTCCTCAGTATTTTTTAATACCCATTTTACCTCTAAAAAATCCTGCCATGCTACAAGATGTTGCTTCAAAGTGTCATCAAATTCTTTCAGCTTGGTGTTTTAAAACTTAACTATTTTTGCAACTTTCCCATTTCTATGTTTGCTTGTGGTTTTTTCTCATTACTGCTGCAAAATGGAATTTTTGAGTTGTCCTATTGTTATGGTTTGAGATTGCCCCCCCTTGGAAGCCGGGGGGCCCAGAGGTGATTGGATGCCAGGGCAGTTTTCCCTGGAGGGCCAATCACCGTTCGTCTTGTTCGCTCCTGCTGAAAAATCATATATACACAACCAGCAGAATTTGTTGGCAATCAGTCTGTGTCTGCTGCTGTGTGTGGGTGTAGAAGGTCAGGGGTGGCAGGGCTTCCTTCTTCCCCCCTCTGTGGGGGGAAGGGGAGCCCTGCAGCCCCACAACTCTGGCTAAGCCAGGGTTGGAGGCAGCATTGAAGTGAGTGTGTGTTGTGAAGGAAGGAATTCACAACACCTGAAGGTAAGAGGGAGAGAGAGAGGCAAGCTCCTTGCGAGGAAACCAGGTCCTCTTTCCCCCTCCCCTTTCCAGCCAGACTGCAGAGCTTGGGAGTTCGTAACTGGACCAAACACCTGTAGCAAAAGCTGAGCAGGGTTTTTTTCCCCTCTCACTGTTAAGTGGGAGTGGATGTGAGGCTTAGTATTTTGAAGCTGAGCCAAGAGACGGGCTGATAACCAAAGCAGCTTGGTGCCAGGGGAAGGAAAAAACTCCAGGTGAAATTAGAGACGGGTCAGAGAGAGGCTCGGTGGGTGCCTTACAGAGGTTTGACCGGGGGCAGCCGAAAGCTGACTTGGAGGATATTTGATAAGCTGACTACACTGCAGCAGCCTATGAACTGAGGTATGAGAGTGAGAGAGAGAATGACACAGCAGAGACTGACACGGAACCAAGGAGGACGGACTCAGAGCTATCTTCTTGGACTCCGTGAGGAAGAAAGGACTTCAGCAAACAGCTGGAGGTTGGTGGGGGGGAGTGTTCAAGTTCCCCGAACACTCCCATGAGAGAGAGACTGGTTACCTATCAGCCCTGAAGGGCTTTTCCTGGACTGATTGAGGGAGAAGCTTTAAAGGACTGATAGAAGTCTGTAATATTATATATATAGTTGCTTTTAGCTTGTATAGTATTTATTTGTATAGTAATAAAATGTATATACTTCCCCTTTCCCCTGTAGAAGCCTCTTGCCTGAAACTTTTCCTTCGGTGTTGAGATAAAATTGTGGGAAGGGGTGAGGGAAGCCTGAAAATTGGATTTTGGATTTCTGTGGTGGCCCAAACCACCACACCTATTAATCATCACAAATACAGTTTTGGACAATTTCACTGATAGCTGAAAAAAATCTCTCCAAATCTGCGGGGTGCTGAATGTACAAACTATCATTGCATTTTTGTGTGGATGTTTTGCCTTCTTTTTTTCCTTCACAAAAGGACTTATCAGAGATAGGAAGCTGCACTTCTGGGTCAGCCATGAGGCATCTGGTTGCTCCTTGCTGCATCTGTTCTTTACTGCCTTTTGACTAACTCTATAATCCACTCCCCTTATCATGGAAGGGATGATGAAGTGTAGCATTTAAATGGAAAGACACCATCACGAGAGACAACTACTGAAAGAGGCACACTGTAACTTAAGTACCTAAAATTTAGAACCAAGTAAAACCACCCAGCTTGGTGAAGGCAGCCTCAAGCTTACACAGATTCAAACCCTAGAGTAACAGAAACAACCTCAGGAAAAAAGTCCATGTATTCTTCCCTGTAGTTTTCTGGTAAACTGCTTCAATAGTTTAGATCTTGTAAACTTTTCCATTCCATTTCAAAACACAATAGATTCTCAAATTTCCAAGCTCATTTTCTTAGCCTTAACAGCAACTTTGGGAATATCAAAGTAGAATAAATTCCTATCTACCTGGATTGTGTGACAATCAGAAATGTCAGTCGGTTGGTATAAGCATATGAGGTCAGCATTAACACTTTGTATTAGTGTTGAATTTCTACCTGAAGAAAACCAGTTTCAGCACTGCTTTCTGCTAGGTTACTTATGGTTGCAAGTAAAAGATGAATTGAAAATAAAAAACTCCATAGAAACAGATGATGGACAAAACCTAAGACAGGACAAAAAGAAAACTCCACTCAATCTCTTACATGAAGATAAATTTAAAATTTCCCATATGAGTGAATTAAAGAAAAAAGCCTTAAGCTGTAAATGTGTCCATTTTATTACTAGTAGTTTTACATCTAAAACTAAAGGAGGATTTTCCTAAAAGACTTCTAAAAGAGAAACAATAAAACCTATTAATCTGGATTCAAGGCTGACAAGTTTAATTCCTAGACAAATACAGTGAAAGAGACAGGAAATTCTAGGTTAAGTTTCTGTTACAAAAAGGTACGAATAACTTCCTACTTTTCAGACACTATTTCATTCTTCATGTCCCTGTGTAAGTATAAATAAAGGATTATTTGCTAAGATTATCACTGACTATTCTTTACATGACTTTGTCATACATTACTAGTATTTCAGAAATCTACACAGTATCTTTCAAAATTTCTATGGGACCCTGTATCCACCAAAAAGAAAAAAAAAATTAAAAATCTGCTTATCCTTCTTTACTGATGTATAATCAAGTCCTGGTCCCATGATTAATGCTGCTAAATCTTCAGTACAAAATTATTTCTGATGGTTTGCCAGCATTTGTGCTACTTGTGTTGGACAACCTGAAGATGAAATAAAGAGCTTATGTGATACTGTCCTGGTGCTGCAAGAGGACTGAAAGTACCAAAAAGAGCCTGTTAGTGGAAAAGCAGCCCATGAATATATTTAAATATACTTAAAACAGATAGACCTTTTCATACGGAATCAGCATTCAGACCATGTGGCCTTGAATTTTTTTAACTCAGAACTCTGAGGCTTAGAGGTAGATTTAGCATAGTATTGAATAATAGTTTCAGATACGTGGCCTTTGCAGGCAGCAGATGAGAAGTTGTGGTTTTAATCTCTTAAAAAGTTCTCTGTTCCTAAAACCTCTACTCTCTTCTATTGGCAACAAAATTAGTAGCAAAAAACAAGGAAATAAGCACTAAAATATCTAAATTTAGCACGTAGCTAAACCAAAACCATAGAAGCAAAGAGTCAGTGAGACTCAGTCTCACAACCTGGAAAAGGAAATAGTTTTAGTGCAGAGACTGCTGAAATCCTTGTCTCTATGCAGTCACTGACTTCCATCTTTCCTCTTTCAACAGGCCGTTCAGCTGATGATCTATAGTAACTGGAGAGTTCACAGGCTAATTCAGGTTGAAAGGGATTTCAGGAGACCCTTAGATCAAACTTCTACTCAAAGCATTTCAGCTGTAAGATCAGATCAGACTAATTTCTCAGGGCTTTGACAATTCTGATCTTAAGTATGTTAAGGAATAGAGGTTGCACAAACTTTTTGTGCAGCCTTCTTCACTGATAATTGTTCTCAGGGAGAAATTTTTTCCTTATATCCATTTGGAACATACTTCTCCAGGTCACAGAATCACTAAAGTTGGAAGACTTCTCTGGAAATCATTGAATCCAACCTACCTATTCAAAGCATGGTCAGCTAGAGCAGTTTGTCCATAACCCATGTCCAGTTGGACTTTGAACATCTGCAAGGATGGATATTCAAATTCCACATTGTCCAAATTCTTTGGACAACCTGTTGCAATGTTTGACCACCCTCACCATATAAAAAAGAGGTTTTTCTTATGTTTAAATATGATTTCCTGTATTTTAATTTGTATCTATTGTCTCTTGTCCTGTCACTCGGTAGCACTGCAAAAAGTATGTCTTTGTCTTCTCTACTTTCCCTATCAGGTGTTTATATAAGCCAACAGGTGTTTATACCCCTGACCTTCTTTCTCCAGACTGAACAGCCCCATCTCTCTCAGTCTCTCTTCACATTGTTGAAGACATTAAACTGGTATGGACCATTTCTGTGCTAGTAGGATGATACCCTTTGAGCCGTGACAGCTTCCCTTATCTCTTTTTCCCTTTAGAGCTGCTCATCAAGTGATTCCATCTACCAGTTCCCTAAACAAGCAGCTTGCCTGTTACCAAGAGTCTGCACTTTGTGACTCTCCTTTTTCCTTCAACATCTTCCAATTCACTATTTCCTGGTTGCTACAGTCCAGGCTGCCATTAATGGCTACATCTCCAATCAACACCAGTTTCCCAGTGAACAGTAGATCCATCTGTGTGTCACCCCGATTGTGCCAACCAGTATCCATACTGTTAAGTTATCCTTGTCACCCTCCAGAATTGTCCTTAACTTTTCACATCGCATCATGCTGCCCCTCTCGCTGATATCAGGGAGGCTTAAGTCTTCCAAGAGCACTGGTGTCTGTGATCCAAAGACTTCCTTGAGTCATTTAAAGAAGGCTTTTCACACTTTCATCCTGATCCAGTGGGCTGTAACAATCTCTCTCCACACTGTTGCCCTCACTGTCCTCTTCTTAGATTCTGACCCACAAACGCTCGCCAGACCAACATCCATTCCATAAAAGCGCTCTAGGCATCTAAGCTCTGCTTTGGGTTATTTCCCACATCGGGGCATTTCCCCCCTCTTCTCCCTGCCTGTTTTAGTGGTGGAGTAGGCAGTGCTATGTTAACAGCTGGACTCACCGATTTTAGAGGTCTTTTCTGACCTAAACAATTCTATGATTCTATGACATCCTCTCTGTCTTCATGGGCTCTCCCTCTGTCCACACAGGACCTGACAGCTGCACCCCCCTGCAAGCCTACTTTGGGCTCAGACCAAAGTGTGCTGCTCTAGTAAATGCTGAGGATGGCACTCTGCTGCGGTCCATCACCACTTGTGTGCTGAATGCAGCTATTCTTGTCCCCTCCCCATGCAGGCTGCTGCACAAACTAATGCATTTGTTAGTTACTCCTGGGAGCTGGCCTCTGGGCTAGGAAGCAGCACAAGTTTCTCCCTAGCACTGGCTGAATGGGGCCTATCACTGCCTCTTCAGAAGTTAGCTGAAGACAGAAGGTTAAAATATTCTTTGACCAGCAATATCTGATGGACACTACCAGAAATTTCAACTTTGCTAATAGAAGGAAATGCCTCTAGGGGCTATGTAGCAGCATCAGCAGCTGCAACAGTACACACCAGCAGGACTATCACACACCCTGAGGCTTCCAGAAGTTCCCAGAAGATGTGGAAGCAGAGTTCATAAACTGCTGTGCAAAACACTGTGTCTGCTAGCAACATCTGTTTCCACCGTTTGTTTACTGAAGAAGCCTACAACAAGGGATAACTAAAAAATTATCAAAATTATCATCTTTTCATCAAAACAGACAGTGCTATAGAGAATGAATTCTTTGGTAGAAACACTGCATATTTTCAGTGTTTCAAGATCTAAAGGAAATATTTCTTTTATCTTTTACCTCCGTGGAATTTTGACTTCTCCTTCAGGTCAAACATTCTTGTGAATAAAATAGTTTATGTTAATAATTTTATTAAATAGGATTATTAGATATTTTCTCATCAACAAAATGTGCAGCAACCTTGTAAAAAATTAACTTACTCATGCTGACCATTTGACATATCTTAATTGAATCTTTTATTACCATTTCTATTTTAAGAATATTTTATCTGTTGGGCTTGATTTTGGACAAAAGGATATCTTCAAACACTGAACTTTCCTAAGGAAATCTTCAAACGCTGAACTTTCCTAGTAATTCTATATTAAAGAACACTGATCATCTAACCAAGAGTACATAGCTTGGGGGAAAGGAAGGAAAATACAAATAGCATTATCAGAGTGCAGAAATACTCTAGAAAAATATATCACAGAACAACAGTAAGTTTGTCTATATGCACAAGTTAATAAATGCCTTACAAAATGATAAATAAGCACATTCAATGTATGAACATGGTCAGTGGTGCTTTCAGCAGGGGAGTACTATTTTGTAATCAAAATATAGTTTACCATATTTATGAAAAATACTATTTTAGTTAATCATTTTGGAATGGATGTTAAGAATTGAGGGTGTTTTCATGCTGAAAGAAGGTGTCCAGAGCATGGACAGAAAAGGAAGTAGTCAAGGGCAAACCTGGAACCTGTGAAAAAGGATATTTTGAAGCAAACTAGTTTTGTGTGACTTTGTCATTTTAGAAAGGTATATGGAGCTTTCCAGCAATGGTATTTTCAATCACAGCATACTCTGAGACTTATCTCAAAAAATGTCTGCCTTATATTCTTTTGTATGTTCCCAATCAGGTTATCCACCGCAAACTTAAAATCTAGACTATAGCAGGAAGTTTGTTCATCTCAGATAGCCTGTGCTGAAATAACACTTCTATACCTTAACAATAATCCCAGATGACAAAATATGCATTTGCATCAGGTAATTTACATCATAAAGGCTATATCATTTAAACACTGTTATTGTCTCCAAAGGCTTTCAATTCCACCTTCCTAAAATTCTGCTGAAATTACTTTTTCTTCCCTAATGCATATTGCCATTCCTTTCCGGATATTTCACACTGGTAGCGAAGCTTTCAGTATAATTTTGCCAAAAGTATTTCTCACAGAGATTTGGTACAAGCAGTTAGAATCAGACCAGCTGTTTTTTTCTAAAATAAGTTTTGGTTTTGTTGTTTTGTATGTTTTTTTCCTGCATCCACTGCCACTACTTTACATACAGCCTGTAACATCAGGCTCTTATATTCATGTTTTCTTCCCCATATTCCTTTTATCCTTTGCCAGAAGTGGTAGATGTAAGGTGTTACAGTAAAGCACTCTGCAAAAATTATTCCTTTTTTTTTTTTTGTTCTGCTTTTAAATTGATGCCTTGTTCATTTCATATTGGTATACCTAGATCTTAAGTAATTTCTTCGTTCACAAGATTCAGACATGGACTTAATCCTGGACTTCAGGAAAGTAAACTTTGGCCTGCTGGAAAGCAGCTCTGTGGACTTGGGGGTCCTGCTGAACAACAAGCTGTCCACGAGTCAGCAGTGTGTCCTTGTGGCCAAGAAGGCCAATAATATCCTGGGGTGAATTATGAAGAGCATTGCCAGCACATTGAGGGAAATGATCCTGCCCCTGTATTCAACCCTAGTGAGGCCACATCCGGAGCACTATGTCCTGTTCTGGGGTTCTCAGTACTAGAGACATGGAGCTCCTGGAGCAGGTCCAGTGGAGGGTGATAAAGATGATGAGGGGACTGGAGCATTTCTTTTATGAAGAAAGGCTGAGATAGTTGTTTAACCTGGAGAAGAGAAGAATGAGAAATGATCTTATCAAAGTATATAGATATCTTAAGGGCAGATGCAAGAAGATGGAGCCAGGTTTTTTCAATGATGCCCAGCAACAGGAAAAGGGACAAACAGAGACAAAATGAAAGACAGGAAATTCCATCTAATTGTGAGGAAAAACCTGTTTGCTTTGTGGGTGACAGAGCACTGGAACAATCTGTCCAGAGACATGATCCTGTGCAACCTGTTGAACTTGCTTTATTGAGGGGTTGAACTAGATGATCTCCAGAGGACCATTCCAACCCTAACCATTCTGTGAAACAGCTCAGGTCTTTACTGTATATATTTATGGCATACATGCATTCTGGAGCATAACTCTTATGAGGAGAGACTGCAGGAGCTGGGCCTATTTAGTGCCAAGAAGAGAAGATTGAGAGGGGATCTCGTCAATGCATATAAATGTTTCAACAGCGGTGTCAAGAGGATAATGGCAGACTCTTTTCAGTGGTGCTCAGCAATAGGACTGGGAGCAATGGCCATAAACTAAAACACAGGTAGTTTCATCTCAACATGAGGAAGAACATCTTTATGTTGAAGTCGGGGAGCACTGGAACAGACTGCTCAGGGAGGACGTGGAATCTCCCTCTCTGGAGACATTCAAAATCCCCCTGGACATGTTCCTGTGTCACCTGCTCTGGGTTACCCTGCTATGACAGGGGGGGTTTGACTAGATGATCTCCAGGGGTCCCTTCCAACACTAAAAATTCTGTGATTCTGTGTTATTGACATATTTTAGCAAGTATAAAATATAGTATTTTAGCAACAGGACAGATGGCTAGATGGCTAGATGGCTTTGCATACAACTAAATAAGTAAGTTTGATTTATTAATTGGAACAGCATAAGCAGTATTTTTCTTCGATTAGTGGAATTGTTTACTACATATGGAAGAATCATATTATATTCATGCAAAATTGCTGCAGGAATTGGGCTCCTAATAGTGTCTAAAATACTATAATATTTTACTACTGTAATATTCAAGTCTATAAAATTTAGTTGCAATATACATGTAAACAAGAGTTGAGACAGGCTTTTTAATAAATTGAATCTTCTGTGCTTCAATTAAGTAAAAATTTGACAATTGGTTTAAAATCAGTTGTCTTTTCACACAAAAATAATACCTTTTTTTTCCTCTCCACCAAGTATGGCACAGATTTTTAAGTCCAGAGAGATCATTATGCACTCCAACTCTCAGCCTAGTATCTTTATATTTTTAAAACTTTTGAGACCGAAGAAGTTAGTCTCAATGTACCATTTTTCTTCTGCTTTCATAAACATAAGAGAAGTTCTGTGATTTCCATATATATTATGTTCAAGCTCTGAGCTAAGATTGAATCAATTAGAGTGATTTTCCTAGTTAGAGATAAATATGTAACAACTCTAATTTCTGTTTAATGACATAAATAGCTTATATTTAGTTCTTCTGAAAATACTTGAGAAGGTTATGCTATACATAAATGTTCTATTTCAATGATTCTTTACATATACCTACATTTGAGATACATTTCCATTACTGCTAATAAGTTTCATAGACCCTTTTATATTAGGCACTGTATGTACCGATACTAAAAGGAAGATCTATGTCCCAGACGATTTACAATTTAAACATAAGGCAAGAGACAAAGTGAGCATATGAAATGACAGCAACATATACAGAAACAGTAGAATAATAATGACCAGCAAGACAAGCTTTTGCTACTTTTTCTTGCAGTGCAAGTTGTTTCACAGGTTTTTGTAAATATCAGAGAAATATTTGATGAGATGGGCTAGTCTACTGTGACAGAGTAGGAATGAGGGACATTTTTAAAAGGAGTAAAAGAAGCCTCATAATAATATTCTAGCTAGCTAAGGTCTTATCTTCTCCCATCAATTTGGCAGCTAATTTCAATATGTCAAAAGTTTTACTGTTAGTAACTTGCAGACCTAAGCTTAGAGTAGCAGATGCTGGTTGGGGTAGAAACAAATAAATGTGTAGGCATTTGTGCTGGGGAGGGTCACTGATACTTGCTTCTCCTGATCAGTAGTGTAACACTGTTTGCCTATCCAAAGGGCACAAACCTTTTGTAACTGCAGCTTGAGATGAAGTTCATCTCAAGAATCACTGTACTTTACCACCTTCAAGGCTCACTTCTGTTTCTGTGCAGTTTAATCCGAGACCTGAAGACAGCAACTAATATGAGCAGCTACTGGTGATCTTCTTTCAGCAAAGCAGTTGTAGATTTAACTTGTAATGATATCCATGTTTAGGTCCTGAATTTTGGTCAGCTAATTTTACATACAGTGTTATAACATCACACATACTGATAAGATGATTATGTCTTATCAAATTTAATATTTCTTTTTTCCCAGAAGTTTAATGTAACCATTACAATATAAAGAATAATTCTGTGTTTAGAGTCAATCTTTAGTTACAGCTAAATTATTATTTCAATTAGTGTCTTTATTTTTTAATATTTCACATAGGCAATTTGGAGCAAAGTTTAATGAAGTTCATTTTATAAATCCACCTTCATATACACCTTTTATACAAATCTCTTCTATATTTGAAGTTAAACCGGGAAAAAGGGGAGGAAAAGTCCATTTTGATTTTTAATTTGCAATGTTAATCCCAAAGGCTTCTGAACTACAAGAGTAGAGGATAAGTTTGTACTGAGGTTTTTGAAGTTATAAATGGAAGAGTAAAAAAAATGATCCACTGCCAAAATTTTTAGTATTGATCTACAGCATAATTTTTTGACCAGAAATGAAATAAAAATGCTACCAAACCATTTTATCACTGAATTTAAGAGGAGTGTGTTCTGTTATAAGGTCTATCAGGTCAGTTTCTGGGAAATTGGAGATTTGCCTAGGCAACAGACTGCAAAAAGACACAAAACCCAACAACTCTAAACCCACAAAGCACATGAAAAGTTTCTCAATGTGCATATTCTTCCAAAAGCCAGAAAAAAAAAATAGCAAAAAACCTTCCTTGTAAATACCAAACAAGAAAACAAAGTGTTACTCACATTACAATTGGAAAAGAACAAAACTCTACAGTTAAAGGATTGTAGAATTCAACATGCTTGTTCTCTTAAAGATCAGAGAAAGAAATATTCTCTACAAAATCCATGCTGGTTTTAGCAAGTCCATAGTTCCAGTGGGGCACAACTGGTGGCCCATAGATCAAATCTGGACACAAAGACTTCTATGCCATCTCTTCAGGAACGGTAGAGCAAATGTTTTAGTTGCCCATGGTGTTAAGATACAATTATTGAGAGATGCCTCTGCCTGATTTAAGGTTCAAATGGAACCATAAGCTGAAATCAATAATATGAATTTTATTTAACAGTAAATGTGAGGTAGAAAGATAGAAAGAAATAGGAAAGGGGCCATGTGGAAGTGGGGGTGAGAAGGCAGAGGGAGAGGGGGAGAGAGAAAGCGAAAGAGAGGGAGAGGAAGAGAGGTCAAACAGAAGATAGTCACCACTATATGGATTCAGTGACATCCCTTGCTCCTTCTTCACCCTGGGCTTCTCAGGGGTGGGAGTCTTGGAGTCACTCTGGGGGTACCACAGGTATATAGTCCAAGTTTCAGGTATACACAGGGTTGTTGCAGATGTTCCCAAAACTTTGGGTGGCATGTGTATGACCAGTGCTTCCTTTTCCAAAGTCTACCAAAGTGGGATTTTTTGTCTGGATGCATTAACCAAGATATGCTAATCAAACCTCAGCTCCACTGAGCATTCCGTATTAGCACCTTCCTGTTGCCAATTTATCTCTTTTGTGCTTATCTCAAGTTCCCACTGTGGTGGCTTATTTTATGGCAAATTCCTTCTGTGGCCTTGACAATGTTTGAGATAATTTAGATCTTTAAGTCTCTTACACATGGCATTCAGATATTGAAAAGCTGCCTTGTCCATACAGACTGCTTAATTCAAGTCCCTGAGATCCTGCACATAGCTGAGAAGAGGAGGATTAAAGACATGCACCTTGCTACCTTCAGGTGGCCCTAATACCCAAGGGAAGGACGGCGGGGTTAGGTGAAGTATTGATACTGGGATATGATTTTGCAGAAATTGGACCTCTTGGGTCTATCTACATCTCTTTAGGTTTGTTTGTTTGACCGAAGGATTTCTGAAGCTGTAACTTCAGCCATACTGCTGTGCTGTACCTTCATAGTCAAAAATGCTAGAGAGCAAACACGAGTGTTAGAAGCAAGAAGAATTTTTCTGAACTTTCATATCACGTCTTCAGAGTTAGGTTTTGAACCAAGGAAAGTGGTCTAAAATCTAACAAGCTACAAGGATTCTCCTTTGTGACAGTTTGGACCTGGCTCCCTGCTAAGTCCTCGATACCACAGCAAAAGCCCTTCCCTCCCGCTTCTTCCCACGAACACAGAGGAAGAAATTGGAAGGGAAAAACCACCAAAAAAACCGAAATGACAAAATAAGAGCAGTATATATATATATATATTTACCTCTATTACATTTATATACAGTTACAATACTATATACATATAAAAAGAGAACTCCAAACACCCCCAAAAAGAAAAAGAAAAAAGAAAAAAAACAAACCAGATATACACAGTCAATAAGAACTAGCAAACAAAATCTCAGTTCTTTCCTTGAGAAAGCAGAAACGTCCCAGCACACCACATCTCTCCACTCGAACTTGGGAAGAAGGCAGCGGCCTCTTGACAAACCACAGGCCCACACCCCCACAGTTGGAGGAGCCACAGGAAGGCTGTTTTCTCCAAGTCTGCTGGAAGAGAAGAAGGGCTCAACCCCCTCTCCCCTTCTTATTTATGTGTCTGCTTATGTAAAGAATAGGATGGAATACTGGGATATAGGTATTTCCTTGGTTTCGACCTGGTTACCAGGGAAGGCCTAAATCAAACCACTACACCCTTTGACAAATTTATAATTTCTCTTGAATAAAGTATACCCAGAGATGCTAGGTAGGATCTTCAACCTGTTCACCTCAGGATGTATAAGGAGAATCACAATATCTCATCCATAGTAGAAAACTCAGACATTACAAAAATTATTTTTATTATTTATCTGCATTTTCTGTTTGTCAGAGGAAAAGAACACAGTATCTCTCCCCCTCCCTTTCCACCTGCTCCTTAAAAAAAAGGGGTTTTGTCACAGAGCAAAGCTGTCATATCACAGCTCAGAAAAAGAAACAGCTGAATCTAAACACACACTGAACTCCTTAGTAATCTGGGTTGATTGAGAACTGTATTTTCTAGATTTGTTGTAACTACCTTTTAAATAAAAAGGCAGTTTTGAACAACAACAAAAAAACATTTGGATCAAATAGACTGCTGAAATAAAGGTCCAGACAACACTGCTTTTCCTTAACCCTCTAGATGTTGCTACCACTGTTTCTAGCGTTTCTCTTTATCATGATAAGGGCTTTAAATTATATACTTCTAACACATTCCTAATTTTCTGCTTTTTTTCTTTTTAATTTCCTAAAGCTAAAACTAGTTTTGATCCTATCCATCTGGCTTATCTCATTATAACTGTCTGATTGGAATTATCTTCCCTATGGCTTTACTAAGCCCATATATTACTTTGCCTTCGAGAATCTTCAGTCTAGTATCTTCACCTTTCTTTTTTCTCATTCTTTTTTTTTTTAAATTAGCCTATGAAATGGATTTAGGAATGATATTTTCTTATCATCTGAGAACTGAAGTAGGCTTTAGGATACACCTCACTGAGTTTGCACACAAATGGCATCTTTACAGGCAACAATGAATGTAAATAAACTTCTTAAGCACTCAAATCTCTTGCATACTAAAGCAAACAGAACACTGTGTTTGTTTTTTAAGTGAATGAAATATCTATAAAATTGACAGCAAATACATGGAGCAGATTTATGTAATTAGGACTTGAATGTCAGACAATAATGTAATCTATAATATTTAAGTTAAATTATCATTAATGCCAATACATTCGTCGCCTTGTTGCCTTAGGACTTTGTTCAGAAGTTACAGAAGTCAAGGGAAAGAAATTCATTGACGTCAATGAACTTTGAATTATATTCAGGCTGTTTACTTGTTTTGTCTGCTCTGGTACCTAAGAAAGCACTTTTTTCTCTTTCAAAGCAATAAGATCTTTCCTTCACAGACTCCAGTTCTGCATACTGTCAGCATAAAGACTAAGCAGCTGACAACATTTCTCAAACCATGATATTATGCTAATTTCTGATGCAACTGAAAGCAGACTGCATGAACAGAAGGATTTGTGTTGTAGATCATCTGTTTGTTTGCAAAGATAATTTTTTTCCAATTGACCAGTGTGTTGAATGATAGCTCTTCTGCCAGTGTTATGTATCATATATAAGTGGCCCAGATTATAATAAATAAGTGACAAATTTGAGTGAAGTGTTTTTGACACAATTATCTGGCCTTTTAAAAATAGTAGCTATCCACCTTCTAAAAATCGTGGTAGGTTTAAAAGTACCTAAAATTAGATCATCAAAAAACTGCAAAAAAATAAACCAAAACCAAAGCAAAAAATCCAAGAGTTTAGACTAACAAGTTACTATACATTTCTGCAAGAGACACAATGTATGACACAATGTATTAATTGGAATTCAATATTTACCTTTTTCCAGAAATGATAAGCAAAAATCCAACAGCTGAATATAAAGAAGGACACGTATGTGTATTGCCATTAGAAAAGGAAAAAACCTGGATAGAGTCTTGGAGACACAACTCATATTTTATAGAGCATATCATTGTATTTGGTTGTTTATGAAACGCAGAATGGCATGACAAATGAGGTGCGACACAGCAAGTCAACTTTAAAATAAAACAAAACTCTTCTATTTCTGGATCTGCTACTTTGGTTTATGTCTCAACAAAACATATCCATAGGAACGGAATGATAAAATATTCAATGCATTTGAAATGTCAAGGGTTGTGGCAGTTCATCTAGAGTTAAAGCCAGATGGAGAGAAGTTTGGCTTTCTAACTATAAAATGATTTTAGTTCCCCTTGCTTAGCTATGGTTTAGAATAGCATTCAAGAAGTTGAAAAAAATTACATACATTTATGAAAATATATTTCAGGTCACTTATGTTCACTGGGTCGTCAATACTGAAGGGTAGGAACTATTCTTAAACATATTCATTTTGTAGAATCAGTTTATATACCAACAAAATAAGGTAACATTCGAGATGACAGATATTCAGTTCTTAACTACATAAGTGATATATTGCAGCAAAAAATATAAGGAACAACTAGCTAGTTTTGGATGTTTTACGTGATATGATAAATATTGCCTGTTATGTTTTAAATTTTTACAAAACCCATGATATAAGTGAATACTGCCCCCAATAATTTTTTATATAAGTCTCTCTGATAATGGCATAAGATGCAAGTTATTCAATTGAAATTATTAGTTCACTGTTGTAAAACCAGTTTGGAACTAATCATGCTGTAAGAAACCTTAAAAGTACTTCAGGGTAGCTCTACTTGATCTGTGAATAGAAATCAGTTTTAAAGATTTCTTTCTCTGCTCTCTTGTTTTCTTGTATTCATAAAAGTAAATATAGAACATAATAAAAATGAGTATCAAAGCAGAACACTATTCTTCTAATATAAAAATGCCACATTTGAAAACTGTTATTTAATTATTAAAAGTAGTTGAATCTCTTAGAAGCTTGCTCTCTGCTATGCTCCTGTGAAAGCTGTAGGCTATAATACCTCTCTCTCAAAACAGTAGCATACTAGGAAGTGCTTAACCAAATGGACATACAGTGAGTCAGAAGCATTCTGTTGAGAAGTCTTCTGTTAAGACTGACTATACTGAGAAGCTTGAAAAAAGATCTCCCAGTTTTGCAGACAAGTCTCCAGACCTTTGTGGAAGATAGGAATTTCTATGCATACCCCTTATGCTCCTAAATGGGTTTGGTTTTCTGGGTTTCTTTGTTTGTTTGTTTTTGTTTTGAGATTACGGCCAAACTAGCAAGAGATCTCAGGGTAAAGTCAGATACAGACCAAAACTTTGGTATCTCTTCAATAGAAATGCAGAACTTGTCAAGAGCAGTCATCTTATCACTCCACTTCCAAAATGTGAAAAGTAGTTATAGAGAACATAGAGATTCCTCTTCCACAAGAACAGACAGTGACAGAACAAGAAGCAATGAACACAAGTTGGTTCAGAGGAAATTCTATTTGCATATAAGAAAAAAAATCTTCAACATGAAAACAATTAAACATTACTATGGGTAATCCAAAGTTGTGATGCAGCCTCTCCTGCTGGAAATATCAAAGACTTGGTTTGACAGGGCCCTGGATAACCCAATCTAAGGTCCTATGTAACCTATGAAGGTTACACCAGATGATCTCCAGAAGTTCCTTCCACCTTAAACCTCTCTGTAATGTTACAAGAGGCAACATTTGTTATTATCCAGGTTACCTAAGTTCTTTCTGATGGTGGTTTTTGTTTTTACATTTCAGTAGTAACTAAACTACCACATCTACAAGAAACTTCAAGAGTAATCTAGACCACAAACGTGTTTTAAGGCAGCATCAACTGTACTTTTTATCATACTGATGATCAGAAGCATTATGGTTCAATCTTAAACCCCTTATTTGACAAAGCCTTACAATCATTACTGCAAGGAAACTCTTATATTCCCTGCACCTAACTCAAAGCTTTCTCACTGCAGTTTAACCCTATTACCCCTTTTCCAATCAACTGTGGGCACAATTTTTATATTTCTTAATCAGTTTTGAGTGTATTTTATGATGTCCTCCCTCTGACTCTTCTTCAAGCTAAGCAACACCTTCATTCTGCCTTTCCTGATGGGTGCTGACCCTAGATNTTAAAATAGAAAAGCTCACAATTCTTTCTATGGAGACAGCTGTTATAAAAGACTTGGTGCATAGTGCCTTCCTCCCCCCACCTCTTCATTGAAATCATTGGAAATTAGCACATAAGTGCTGCTGTAGAAATATGCCCTAAATATAGCAATTTTTCAGTGCAATGATTGGATGTCTTTGTTAACTCACTTTTTTGTCTTTTATGTCAGAACCTGACAAAGGAAAATTTTCTTGCAGCAGAATTTGATATCTGGATATAGTGTGGGCACTCAAAGCTGACTTATTTTATGAAGGTTCTCAATCTGACATAAATATGAACATTTTAATAATAGGGAAACAAAGGGAAACTTAAATGAAAGACTACTTGAGTTTTGTTTCAAAGGTATAACCTTTTAATCATTCATATATATAAACATTATCTAATGTAGTGTTAGCAAGACAGGATAGAAATACTGTCATAAAGTACTAAGAGCTGCAAATGAGTTAATGTGCTGTAGAACCGAGCCTGAAATCAGAATCCAAATGCAAATCCTTGTAGGCTATTCATAGCTTTAAGCTCAATAATTATTAAAATTATTTCTAGGTATTTTTGCCTATCGCTAATTCTAACCTTGTCTAATTTTTACTGTGCCATGAAGAGAGGTGTAGAAAGTATGACCTAGATTGAACAGTTCAAAGAGAAAAAACACACAAGGGACACACTGATGGTAGCATCCTAATTAGAAAATGAAACAGTTAAGCAGAGATGAAATATTTTTGTTCCATAACAGAGAAATTGTTCTAAGCATGTATGGCAATCTCATCAATCACCATCTCTTCCATGGAGAAAAATATTGGCTTATAGTGTTCAAAATGCTGATGTTTTTCCTTTCTCAAGAGCAACATTCGGACATATCTATTAATTTTATTACAGATCAGAAATGGAGGCAGCACAAACCAGAAATTTAAATAAGATTAAAAGTCCTAGTTAAACTGACAAGAGACAAGAAAAGCAGTTAAAAATTACACTGAATATTCCTATATGTCAATGTAAAACATAAAAAATAAACCCACAGCAATTCTTCATTTGTTGCTTTTGTAATCTAACAAAAACTGCCTTGTACTGTGTAAAAAATATTCTTGCTTATGAAGGATAACAAAAATGTTTTAGAAATGTGGCAAATATGACAAAAGCATATTTATTAAAGTGGAGAAAGCCACTAGATATTATTTGCATTGTATTTATCAAACTGGTAACCTCCATATGTTTGACAACCATTAGAAAAACACTTGGAACTTATCTGCAGAAAAATTATCCAATAAATCTCTGTCTCAGCATATAGCACAATCTATTGTAAAACAAATATTTTTGGGGTCCATTCCTGCAAACTTATGAATATTTAATGCAAGCTGATACAGGTTTGAATGAAGCTTGAAAATATTCATGGATAACAGAAAATATTTTCTTCCTAACAACACAGTAATAATAGGTGAGAGAATAATTTCCAATTGCCAATTGTGACATGGCAAAACATACAAGTACAATATCATTATTACTGAAGCATATGGAAGATTAAGAAGAGTAGGAGCTGCAGATCAAATCAGGGTAATTATTCACAGCTGACTGTTTTGCATCACAAGTGAGATTGTTGCAATAGGTCAAGATCTTAAAGTAACTACAGTAAAAAGAAAAAAAAGTAATCAAAAAGAAAATCCAGTATTTTAAAATAGATGGAAAGAAGGGATAATAAATAAATTAATAAATAAATAAATTTCCTTCCAAGGATACCACATCACATCTAAGCTATTTGTATAGAATTAGGATACCAGTCTGTATGCTTAATGCCTTCCAGAGGGGAAGTAGAAAATAGGGGACACAGAGATGTCTCCAAAGATATTGTTTTCCAGTTAATTAAATCCACTAAGAAATACAATAATAAGAATGAAAGTCTTGTTATATTTTCATTTAATCATTTAAATACATACCTACACTGAGGCATACACATTATCCTTCATGAGGTAATTATTTAAGTGGTGGAAAAAACACAGTGTCAAAGAAGAAAATGCAGAGCTGGAGAATATTCAGAGAAAAAAACCTGGCATTTGGCTAGAAAACAGGCAGCACTGAAACTCAGTAACAAATGTTGGCAATGACAGTCAAGGTGTGCAGGGAGGAATCCTTTTTGTAATTAGAAACAAATATTTGCCATATATTCCCCAAGTAGCTCAGCAAAAGATGCTGGCCAGAAGCAAGCTCCAAAAAGCTTCTGATAAGCCATTGATTCACACTATTAAAAAAATAAAAAAGCTTATTCAAATTGCTCTTCATGGTCAGAGGGTTAAAAGTGTTTAGGGAGAAAAGAAAAGGAAAATAAACTAGAGCACAATCAAATGACTTATTGGTCCAGCAGTTGTCTCCCAGTGAAAAGTTCTACTGTTTGCTAGACCTCCAAATATCATACAGATAAAAAAAAAACCTTTAATACCCATTAACGTGTTTCTTCAATGTCAATATACTAATCAAATCAGTGACGAACTTTCCCTGAATAGTAAACTTTCTCACTGACTCACTTCTGTTGCTCTTAATGCATGAATGGAGGAATTACAGCTAGTTTCTGGATCTTGCCATCCTGTGATTGTCCAAGAACTGTTGCTTGGAGGTGTATTAGGAAGTTGCATGGAAAATATCCCTTTCTCATGTCTCGAGAAATCCTTACAGTTCAAAGATACACAGTGAGACTGAAACAGAATTTCATCATCTGACAATGAGATCAGTCCCAAAACAAATCACATCATCATCATCCTTTAAGAACAAGTAAATTGCAAATACATATTGCCAAGGACCCACTCAGAAGCATTGCCTGGCCACACATTCAGGAGACGGACTAGTGTTGGGCAGTCATTTTTGGTGTCTGATGATCATTTCAGTGTCAAACACAATGTAGTGTAAGAGTGACAGAACACGAGGTTCCAAGCTATTTAAAGGGTTTTTTTTCTCGCTTCCATCTATTGGCATCCGTTTACTCTTTCTTTTCTACTGCTCAAAACCAAAATCATCTTCACCACATTTTCTTGTCCCTTTTTTAGTGCTGTCATGCTCAGAGCATATGATTTGGATAAAAAACCCTACAATGTCAAAATACCAAAAGGTACCTAATGTTTCAGTGAATGATAAAATAGAACTTTCAGTGCTTTTAACTTCATCAATATAATTAATTACTACTTACTTACTTTTGAAGTTTGCATTTGTTCCTGAAAGAACACCAGTAAAGCAACATTTTGACCAGATCTTTATTACAAACAAAGCAACAATAATGAGCATAAAAGGAATTATTATATTATAATAATGAAAGATTTTTTCCCACAGTTCTTTTGCTTACCTGAATCAATCATTGATTTATTTCGATTGTTGTATTTATAAATACAAAATACATACAACTTTTGACCCTGGATATCTAAAAAAACCACTTATTTGGGAGTAGCAATGTAAATGACCCCATAATTTAGAAATCTTTAAAGATCAGGGGGAAAAACATTTAATAAATGAGGCAGTTAAATCACTAGGGAGTTGGGCAGTTGAATGGTTTCTAGCCTTCATTTAACATGGATGAAGCTAGACATAATGTTGACACTTTAACAATCCCAACTAACATAATGAGAAACAAGACTTCTCATGTTATATTCATGTTATTCTGTTTAATGAAAAACACTCATATATTAGGAAGTGATCTACCAGACTTGTACTACCCTCATTTTAGGCTTCTTTAGTGAGCTGCAGGTAAAGAAAAAATTACACATGCAATAAGGCCTTTCTTTCCCCAATTTATTTTAGCAAATATTCATATGTGAATACAGCACATACGTAAAAGACCAAAAAGTAAAAAATATAACCTGAAATTATTTATAAGGTACAAAGAGATTAAAAAATATGAGGAAATTCCTGGACGTTCTTCTAAACTGTCATAAATATCTCAACAATAGTTGCCGTCAACCATCTGCTGTTCCATGTGATATTAAATTTTTTGAACTTAATCTATTTGGCAAATATTTAAGGAATTTGACCCAAAAGTTCTGCTTACTTAATATATTCTAAAGCTGTCACAAATAAAATGAAAAACGTTCAGTTAAAGATATATCAAATATGTTAGACACTCCTGAAACCAGAACAGGAAAAAGAACATTTCTTCTGAAGTAGTTTGTCTTCCTTTCCCAAGCCTCTCTGTTCACAGAGCAACACTCATGTGGTATATGCTGTGCTTTAATAAAAATGAACTATATCCTTATTAACAAAAGGAAGTGAACAAATTTTGCTTTAATAAAGAAGGTCATGCATAAGATTTTTCAACAATTGTTTTGGTAATGACAATCTTTATAGTCCTTGCAAAACTAAACCATTTTGTGGATTTATTGTTCTGAAGGGCCTGTTGCTCATGAAAATTAAAAGCAATTTCCACTGGTAATAAAATCTGCTATAAAAATACATTAGATGTCATTTATGTTTCAAGGTAAGAGCCAACAACCAAGTTCCAGCACTATCTTACATAAACTTTCTTGCTCCTCCTTTTGTGGTTTGAGATACCATGCGGTTTGAGACAAGAGCCTGAAAAGCAGGAGTACACTTTTAATGTTACCCATCATGGAAAATTGTATGAGCTTTTATTCCTAAATTAACAACAACAAAAAAACACTACCAAAACCCCAGTCACCCCAATTAATTTAAGAGCATTTTCAGCCTGAAGATGACATTCTGTTTTGAGGTAACATTGCTGGGATTCAGTTGCCTGAACATTAGTACCTAAACATCTTTTTAGACACCCTAAAGTAACTGAATATATTTACATTAGACTGATGAGCTATATTTTCAAAAACATCTTTTTTCTTTTTAAACAAAAAAAGGAAACAAGTTTGTGTGAAATTCAGTTGCCTGAATACAGATGTCTAGCATCATTTCAGGATAACCCACCCGGCCTTCAGTTCTTCCAGGATTGTGCAAGCTGCTTGTCATATCTGCCAGCTCATTCAGATTGTCTCAAGAAGCCAATATCTCAGTGATTTTTTTTTTTAATAACCATGAAAAAATGTTTTTGAAAAGTCTTTGGAAAAGATAGAAAGGAACTTTGAAGTATTTGAAATATGAACTAGCCAAATATTAAACCTTACCTGAAAGGCATGTCATAAAAAAAACGAGTTTGGAATGTATTAAATGGGCATGGATTTCATATTTTCTTTCCTTGCAGTCCTGAATATAGGTTGGACCAAAAATAAGAAAAGAGAAAGCAAAACTTTAGGTTGTGCACTTCGAGTCATCTGAAACTGAGAGATTTTGTTCCTTCTATTCTGTATATCTCTCTAAGCCAATGGAGATTAGCTCAGTTGGTTAGAGTACAGTGCTAATTAACACCAAGGTTGCAGGTTTGATTTCTATATGGGCCATTTATTTAAGAGTTGGACTCAGTGATCCTGGCAGGTCCCTTCCAATTTATTATAGTCTGGGAGTGTGTTTTCTGAGGAAGTCATACTATTGGTTTTTCCAAGCTGCACATCTGAAAACAGAATTTTCTGTCAGTATTTCATTGCTTCCTTCTTCTTAAATGGTTTTGTTTTGGTTTTTTTTCTTTTCTTTTTTCATTAACCTAAACAATATCCTTTACAGCACCTGTCCACTTCTTTTACTGATGTCTACCTGTAGAACCTACACACACCTCAAATACCTCATACCCCATACTTCTACATGTATATTTTTTTCATAAATCTCCCACGGTTATCATGCAAAGCTGCTGTGAGAATCCTGAATAAGTAAGCCTAATAAGGATGAAAAAAGGTCCCTTTATGGCACCAAGTGGGACGCAATACAAGATTACAACACATAAAACCAAAGTAAAGACTGGAGAAAAGCTGATGACACAGATTTCAAAAATGTATGCTTAAGACTGACAGAGATTAGGACAGCTTTATCTTTACTGAAGCTTTAATAACTTCACTGTAGTTACATCAGAAACTCAGCAATTGTAACAGAAAGAACCCACATTTATTGCTTTTTAAATATTTGGAGTTTTTTAAAGGTGTCATTATTTTTTAGCCTACCGGGACCATCAGCTCTAAAAGGGGAATCTAAGACTGATCCATGTACAGAACACTGCTTCAGCATGAATAATCCCTAAACTGACAATTCAATCTGCTATCAAGAATTTAGTAGTTGCTTTTTCACCTTTTATGCTATGTTTAAGTAGCTAAATAAGTGAAGCAATTTGTCTTTTTATAACTTCATAAAAAACCTCTTTTGTCTCTTTCTGATTCCTGAAATTTTTGAAAGAAAATACTGATATCGAGATTACTAAAATTCAATACAATATTTCACGTACAACTGAAAAGGATAAATGGAAATGAAGTGTAAGTACAAAGCTTGCTGTTCTCTGTTCCAGTCTTCTATTCAGTCTGAGAATGAAAAGGAGGCTTGAAGTTAGTGGAAACATAGGATTATTCCAAAGCCTTCCTGTAGGAAGTAAAAATAAGCAACTATCCCATAACTTCAGTAACAGAACTCAACAATTTCATGGAAAGGTTTATGAAGTATGATTGCAAGACGAAACCCCATAGTGTAGACAACCCTATATAAGCCCCTAATAGTATTTATTTAAAGCCATCAGAACAGAAAGCAACTATAATCAGTGATTGTAGAAAAACTTATGAGTACAATATAAATAGAAATTGTCTACACCCATCTCCTTCTTCCACTTCAAGGGCTATGTCCTGAATACATATCCACATAGTCTTCTGAATGTATTACAGTAAAAATTGTAGGATATATATCATACATACACTGTGGATCTGTCACAAGTTGTAATTTTGTTCTTTGCACTTCTATTTGCAGAGAAGATTCTCCAGAAATAAATATTTTCAAGAATGAAATTACATTACAAAAATATTTAGCTCATTTAAATGCACAATCACATCCTAACAGTTCAGGCCTGCAGATGTTTAGTTTTGAAATGAAGCCATTTGCCCATATAGTGTAATCAGTTTACATGTGTTATAGTTCAGTCATTGTTCGGGTTGATGTCAGACTAAATGAATCTTTCCCTCTCCCAATATTTAAATTTTCTTTTTTACTATTTATCTGACAATACCACCATAACAAGATCATTCTGTGCTCATGCAAGGCTTTCCTTTCATGATGCTTTGAGAAGCTTTAACATCACTCGCATTTTCCTCTTTTTATGTGAAGATTGAATATCCAACTGTTAACTTAATTAAGTTTGCCACAGGCAAAGATCTGGCTTTATGTACCTGCAGAGAGAACTTTCATGGTGCTTTAATGACTAGCTATAGATTGAGCAAAGTGACTCAAGAGGCAATGCAAGCAAAAGCTTAGCTCAAATGAGTGCCAGAGCTGTCAGTTTCCAATTAGGAGACTTGTTTGTCTCTCATGACAATGAACCACCACAAATTACTTGCTTTAGCACTGCTGGTTAATCTTTTGCCACCTGACAGATGGAAGTAAATCAGCTGACTTATGTTAATCACTTCCAGGAAGTGAGAATATTTAAATCCTGGCACAGTTTTGCATCTGTGATGAGAGTATTAGGAGACATCATAACAACAACCCATTATCTATACATAAGGTGTCATCTGAAGTGTGGTGGGGGAGGTTGTGGAATGACTGGCAGGGAATCTGGAGAAAATGAAAGGCATCATTCAGCGTTTTTTCAAAAGCTCTCCCACTTGAGGAGAAAGCTTCTGATTGTTCATCTCTTGCGTATTTTATGTTTTTACAAAACTGAACTCAATTTTCAGTGAGATCAAGTTTTTATCATATATATATATATATATATGTGTCCTGAAGAGATGTTTGACAACTTATACCCAGCAACAGTATCAGTAACTAATAACTCAATACACCTCTAGTAAAAATAAGAAAATAAATTTGGCACTACCAAAAAAATCCCTGAGATGAATTCTTTGCAGAAAAATGGAAAATAAGTTTCTTCATCAAAAAAAGACTAAATAATATTTGAAAGCTTATGAATTATCTATTAAGACCTTTGTCATGTAGCTCTAAAAATCCAAGCTGATGTCATGAACCTTGGACTAATGCTTGGTATCACCTGCCAATGTAAGAGTAAACTGCATTTCAAAGCACAACAAGATTGATTCCCACTTTGCTTTTTGCAATTTTCCCTTTTTGATACAACTATATCATAATTTGGAGAACAACTTGGATTTCCACGGTACTTTTTGTTCTCCTAATGACTGCCCTTTCCACAGGATTAATACTGCCATAATTGCAGTAAGTTGTTTGATGGGTATGGGCTTTCAAACACTTTTATTTACTTCAAAATCACATGTGATATCATGTAATTTAGGATAAAAGGTAGTAGGACCATTATTAAAATTTGTTCACTCTTTAACTCAAAATTGAAACTTCCACAGTTCATGGCAGGACTTCAAATTTTGGTAAGGAGAGAAAATAACATCTTCTGGGAAATGCCATTAAGAGGTATATTTTTAATTTAAAAAATAAAAAAAAAAAGTTCTATAGCTATAAAACACAGTTTGTTATTCATATTATAGTCAAGTAAGCAGGTTTTATTTTACCATTGATCATTAACTTTACCAGCTAGTGCTCATGAAGTATGACACAGTCTTAAACTGCACCATCCCCTTGTATCATCAGCACCTTCCTACTTACACACACATTTACTCACTCCGTTTCCCCCTATGATCTTACAAATTAAGCTCCACTTCATTGAGACTGCAGGATAGATGCACTCAGGGGCTGGATTGAGATTACATGGACATTAAAAAATTCAAAACTGCTCCTGAAGGTTTCTAATTTATTTTAATACACTTATAGTTCGTACCTGGCAGTATTTGGAGGAGGTTCATTTCTGTGCTTCATGGTTCTTAATTTTTTTCTATGGGCTTCAGAAATACTTGTGCATATAGGTCGAATTATCAGGAGTGCTAATTAAAAAGATAACATTATTGCATTCTGAATTGCATATGAAATTATACTAAGAATTGTTAGTCTACCCTTCCTGACCCCATATTTTTTTTCTGACAACGTTTATAACCACTTTCAAAAAGAGTGCATTGTAGTCTGGCTCACAAGTCTAACTTGCTTGTTTTCCTTCTACCCACTTGCAGAATCACACTGCGTTAATTATCATTCCTGTTGCCAACTGCCAGCATACATTCCACTTGAATGAGTAGAGGGGATTCTGCAGAGCTGTTTAACTAAAATAACAGGCCACAGAAAAACATGGTGTCAAATACCATTTCCCAGGTAATTATCAACTTTCTTTCATGTTTTGTTGATATTTTCATTGCGTGCAAAATGTTGTGTCTTTAAAGCATAATACATCAAGTTTTGTTTTACATTGCTGTTTACTCACAGAAACACATATTTTTATAAAAGGCTGTTCTTTGGCTTTCTGCCTACACAGCTTATTTTTTTTCCTGGCATATTGTGTATGTAAACAGTAAAAAATCTAACATTCAGATAAATCAGTTAGAAGTGAATTACAAAGTTACAAAATATACTTATTTATGACCTTGACCTTCAAATTGCCAAAAAACCTTACTGCTATATCTAACCATATACAGCTCATTGTATTTCAATCAACACACATAAAAATTATTTAGAAAACCCTGAGGTTAAACACAAAATTCTTCAAGCTGTAAATAGCGCTTCAAAATTTCCTTCTCTAAAATGGAAAAGATTTTAATGGTTAAAATAAAGTGGTTAAAATTGGTTTTTTTCCCTTCAAAAGTCCTGTCTGCACTGCCATATTTTCCAAAGGTGTTGTAGAGAACTATTACAGAGATCCATATCATACATATGTCCTTAAATTCCAGCTCCAGTAATACAGAGAGCTTAGCAGGAAAGACAACACAAAGATCCACCAATACTGAGCTTTCAGGTGGGGTCATCATATGGTATTCTGCTGCATTATATTCAACTTAGAAAGCTGACATTTAAAAGGTATGTAAACACAAATCTCAGTGGAATGTCTGATTATTACGATTCATGAGTAATGGGAGAAAAAAATAGCTGAACTGAAACACTGGAAGTCTGCCAGACTGAGAACTAGAAAACGACTGAAGTGAAATAAATAAGTAAATAAACTGAAAATGAAAATATCACCTTATTACCATGAATAATGTCATTCTAAAACATAATAGAAAGGATTTCTGTGTGATGGAAGTAAAACCAGCTGGAGTGTTCCATTTTTTTCCACTTTATTAATATGGTTATTAGAATGTCTGATAGCTATACATATTAATGTTTATGAGTATGACTTTTGAGTTTTAACCTATTTCTTTTGATATGCCTATAACAAAAAATGCCACTAGAATGTTTATGTCACAGCAAGCCTAGAGGGAGCAAATATCTCCTTTTAAATATAATGAAAAAATGGGGGAACTGATAACAGGGAAACTGATAATAGAGGAACTATGATTTAATTTCAGCTTGATTTTCTCAAAGAAATTTTTCTTGACTTGATAAAAGGGAATTAAGTTTCCTAGAAAGTAAAATTCACCTATAAGTAATTTTTGGTGAACAGAAACTGAAAGTTTCAATATTGACAAGCCTAGTAATATATCAAAATTCAAAAGGGATTGAAGCTCAGAAAATACAAATTATTATTGATAAATGCAAATACAATATTTTCACTTATAAAAATGAAGAATCACATGCACTAAATTTAGTAGACATAAATATACATATATTTATAAAAATATATATTTACAAATATATAAAATATATAACAAGACTCGGAAAACAAAGTTAAAAGAGTGGACTATGGGTCTTCCATGGTCTGCACTGAGTATGAATTTCTATCCACAGGAAAGAAACTTTGAAATATAGCAATAAACAATAATTCATGAAAACAGCAAAATTTGTGTTTCTGGACATAGGAAATTTAAAGAACACAATAGTATGTACATAAATATACAGCTGGTTCATCCAGCAGGTTTTGAGAAAAATATTAATTATTTTAAAAATATATTAAAAATATTTTTTAAAATAGTACCATTAAAATTACTACTGTTAAGATGAAAAACATCTAATATTCTTGGTCGCAGTTTAAAACTACAGTCTGATTCTCACAGAATTCGATAAGTGGAAATTCACAGAATCTGTGTTACCTGTTGTTGAAAAGAATGTCTTGTCAACAGATGCAGAATTTTAGACTAGCATTGCAGTGAAGGTGAATATATTGTGAAAAATCTTTTAATTTGGCTCTTTTTCAACATAGCTGTTTACCATTTCATAAGAAATGAGTTTGAATTCTGTTATAATTGTGATTTTGACTTCCACGTGGAGAAAAGTACAACAGTTGAGTGGAATACCACAGAGATCAGTACTGGGACTTATTTTTATAATTTACTAGTTTCATTAAAAGCATACTGGAAGATATGAAGTCAACCTATTTCTTCTTTTTTTTTTTTTTTCCCTCACAGATTTGAATGAAAACAAACAAGAAGATATCAGACCTAACCTACTCACATAATTTAGTATTTTGGAATAGCAAGCAGCTTGCCTTATATGCAATTGCTTTAATATTAAATAAAGAGCAGCTATATAACGGGAGACAGCTAATAAACAGAGCCCAGATAAATATCCCTAGACTGCAATATATGAAAACAAGATGAAAAAAAGCCTATGGTATGTGAAAATAAGTAAGAGTTGCTATATTATTATGTCTGAATAAACAATCAGTTTACAAGTAACTGGATAGATAGACTAGAGAAGCATTATTTTTTCTGTATATGCAAAATCAAATATGGCTGTATTAAAACTAGACTTTAATCACAAATAAAGTAGTATCAAAAACTGAGGAGATTGATTTCTCTTTATACTATAGAAAAATGTCAGATATGATGATTTTTCAAAAATATATTCAGCAATGTACAATTGTTTCAAGACAGTCATAGGAAACCAATACAAGAAAGTTCATTTAATCTCCATCCTTCATCCCCAAGACCCATACCAATGCCATTTTTAAAGGAATATTTCTATGACTATTCCAAGAATATTCTAAGAATTCCAAGGTTTGTGTTTCTAGAATCTCCTTCAGCAAACTATTTTAACACTGTTCTTTAATAATATAATGATTTCTGCATATTTCATCCAAAGATTCCCAGATAAAATTTAGTCTCAATACTTCTTGTCCTATTTGTCAAGGTCACCATAGAAACTCCTACACTTGTTTTCATTCAAACAGTGCAATATTTGTACTTTTTCAAAAAACACACATGCACTGGGAGGAAAGAAGGAAGGAAGATGGAAGGGCTATTTCTTTGGATAAATAACTGTAATTTATTCATATCTCTCCCTATAAGCCATTTTAATGGATACCTAATTAGATTTTTGGTTCTGCATGAGACTCTTCAATTATATACCTGTCCTGAGATGCCCATGGCTGTAAATAGCATGCATGTTTGCATGCAAAATAAATACTTCCATTTTCGGGCTGTGAAACTCAGTGACTTGCACAGCTAAATTGTTAAAATGGCTGTCATATTTTGGCCCATCAAATTAACATTTTCCAAAAAAATTTGAAGGGCACAAAAGGAACAATACCCAGTAGGGGTTCTGGTTCCAATCATTCTTTTCTGAAAGGTAGAAACTGGTATAATGATGTGATATGAGCCATTCTCTGTCAGTTGTTTCTCCTGACAGAGTCCTTTACATATTTAGTTTACACTTAGCCTGACCACTGCTGAGTGAAGTGAATGGATTACTGCATTTCTTTCAGAGATAGAAGTATTGTCTTTTGCATATAAAGCAAATTTCAGCATGATGCTATGATTTCATGTTCAACTTGTGATCCCTTGTAGCTCTTCTATCTCTTCTTAACAATGTTCTTAAGGAATTGACATATTAAAGAAGAGAAAAAAAACCCCAAACCAACAACAACCAACTAACCAAAACACACTAACAAAAAAACCCTAAAAAACCCAAACAACAAAAGGAAGTTCAGGCTTATCTTGAATTTTAGCCAGGCTTTCACATACTTGATGCTGCCAACGATCTTTCTGTTGCTTTTAATTTAATAAACATACCATCAATTTCATAATTCAGTACCTTAGCAAAGTTTCTCAACACTATTAGATCCAAAAAAAATTTCCTCTAGCTTTTCACTTGATACAGCCATTATTTACATCATTCAAAATGATGTATTTCAAGTAATTTAGAAACTAAAAATGTGTAAATGTTCACAATAATTTGACTAGTAACTATTTTGGGAAAGAAACAACAACAAAAAACCACAGAGTGACTTTCTATTGCTTTTGTGAAGTGTTGGTGGAATTGAACGAGTTAAATTCTTAGGGTGTTGTTCTCACCTCTATGCTTCATATAACCCAGAGATATATAGACAAAACACAATTTCCAATGCCATAATACTGAACACTACATCCAAAGCTGATAAAAAAATCTGTAGTATTTTTATGGATGTATTATATTCTATACTCTTTTGGGACTCTGCAACTGAAGAGGTCAGAAAGGATCCACTGTTAGACCCACCTAGACAGTGACCAACTGGACACAAAGGCTTCCCCCCAGAAGAGCTGCTGAAGGTAAAACATTACAGATTCTAGATCTTCAAATTCTTTGACTTGCCCCCTAAATTTCTCATCTTCTGTAATATATGATCATCCCTAATGTTTCTTTCTGTGATCCAGAGGCTATACCTTTATAGGGCACATTTTCAAACAGATGTTATTAAGCTGAAAGTTCTTCTTTAAATTAAATATGTCTTTGTTCTAAAAAAAACCTGGATGAACGTCACTCCCATTAGCTACTGCAAACTTTTTGGATTATAGAAGAGTTTTGTTACTGATTTTTTTCAAGGCCTACTGCTTTGAGCTATGTAATTGCCCAGGCTTTCATATTAATAGAAAAAAATGGTTCAGACAAGTGTGATCTTTTTGAAAACACTTCAGAATAAGGGCTTTCTTGTGGAATTAAGAAAATGTAATCTTAAACTTGTAAAACACAGCAAAATTAAGAAAGATGTGCTCTTAATGCAGATTTTAATGAATAGAGCATAACTCTAGTGAGACAGAGTATGATTTAGATAATAGTTGCTTATATTTTACATTTAAAATTAAAGTTTTCCAGTTAGGCAAGTGAAAAACAGGTCCTATTTTTTAATTTAATTTTTTTCTTAAATACTGTTTATTCAACTAGTGAATTTTGTCCATATTTTTACAATAATTCTATTTACAAGTTTATTTACCCTGTCATTTATCACGGCTTCATTAAACGAACACTGTAAACTCTTCCTACACTAATGTCCTAAATTTTAGTCTCCTTGCAAACTACAGCAGAAGCAATAAGACAGAACATTGACATTGCATTGAGGCAAGATAAAATGACAATATATATAAGGTTAAATATTTAAAGGAAGCAAAAGGAAATTCAAAATATATATCTTGAAATATTTTACAATTCCATAAGTAGATTCTTTTGATGGTTTTGCATATTATAGTTTGAAAACCACACTGAAGAGAAGCTTTCAATTTGATCTCTAAAATACATACTTTGAATATTATGTAAGATTCACTTAAAAAAATTAAATGTTTTATAATTAGTATAAATACGTAAGCAAAGTGATCATTGACATTAAGATTTCTCCGTAAGTTGTGAGTGTTTCCTTTTGCAGGAGCACAACATATTTCTTGATGCCAGCTTAGTTTAATTGGATGCTTTTTGATACTGCAGAGCAACTGAAGTGTTTTAAAGTGGTAAGTTGTATCATAAAAGTACAACTAACATATCTGGGAAGTTGATTCTAGAAAATATACTTTTGTGAAGGAGAGGAAGGCAAGGAAGGGGAGAGGAGGAAAGGGGAAGAATATCTTTCAGTGTCACTGTACCAGGGTAACAAAATAACATGAAGCACAGGTAGGCAATTGTAATTCAGAATACAAGTAAGCGATCCACAGTAAAACAATCACACCTTTATAAGTTTTCAGAAGTATTTCTAATGAAAAACAATACAATTCAGAAGAGAAAAAAACCCACCAAAATCTATAAAATATCAACCCCCTCTTTATTCTAGATTAATATTTGAAGATATTCACTCTTATGTGGAATTGTGAATACAATTACAATTCACTTCATTTCACAAGGAAATGGAAATGATGGTAAACTTTACTGGGAAAAAAATACTAAACATTAGGAAAACATAGGTTTGGGGCAGAGCATTACTGTCCCTTGCAAAGGAAAATGTTCATGCATGGTTATGCCTCATTTACTCAAGATAGTTAAATTTCATATAATATAGAGGTATAGTAGAGGAAATTCAAACTTTGCAGACTCTTAACAGAAGCCATCACTCAGAATATCTCATTTCTAGATATCCATATTGCATAAACAAATAATCAAATATGCAAATTTGCCATCCATTTGAAAAGAGCTCCAGGGAGTTTGTTTCATGATCTAGTGGTGTTGCTGCTGCAGAAGGAAGGAAGTTCAGTGTCATGTAGTCTGAAGGTCTCCACCAGCCCTAGTGTCAGCAGAAGTCCAGTTCTGAGTTGTTTTTTTCCCCCGAGACAGATGCAGGTGGAATGGATGGAACGAGTATGACGATAAAATTGTTCCTTCCAGTCAAGACAGACCCAAGAACAACCATTTATCTCCTCACATTATTTTCTAAAATCTGAAGAGAAATCTTTAAATTTCCGTCTCAGTTTTATATTCCTGGATTCCTCCTCACTAAAATCAATAACCATCATAGATCTCAGAGTATTTATTATTCTGATTTGTTAAAAGGCATGTAAAACATTAAGCTGACAAAAGGGAAAATGTATGTTTCAGTGTTTTTACACTCTTTGTACTTTTGTTCTCAAAAGTATTACTATCTCATTGAAGGATTCTGTCCCCTAAAGTGTTCAGCTATACAATATAGCCTTGAAAGAAACAGCAAAATGTGTGAGGGATCCTGACTGCTTTTAAGCTCCAACAAAGTCAGAGCTCATTATAAGAAATTTCTTCAAGGAAGAACCCTTATTCTTGAAGGCATAACCCATAGCATAATTGGATAACCAAACAAATTTCAGCGTTAGAGAGAAATTCTCTGAAAATAATTTGTATAAAACAATAGACAGCTTTACCAGGGCAGAGGTCTGGAATGACTTCAAATGGAAAACAATTTTCATGTAGAAATGAAACTGTTCTCTTGACTGTGAATAAAAACACACACAAAAAGCATCCAATATGTAAAACTGAATTTTCTTATTCTTTATGTACAGGAGAATGTAAGAGTAGGATGTAAGAAGTGATATTGCACAATACAAACAGGGTCTTACATTGAACCATGGCCAGGAGACCTATGAACAAGGACTTGCTGTTTGAAAGCTTATCCTAAATAAGTCTCAACACTAGAAAACAATAAAAGTTGTGGAGTTATCCCAATGCTCAACAACGTAAATCAACTTTATTAACACAACTCTTCAACTAGACTCTAAAATTAATTGTGTTCATATTTTTCAATTAAACAAACAAATTTGTCATATCCCCCAGTGCAACCCTATTTTGACAGCAATTGCATGGAATTTTAAGTAAAAGAAGGGACTCTTGTCTTTGGACTTAAAAAGAAAAACAAAGGGGCCATAGCAAGATGATTAAATACAGCCATGTCTTCAAAGAACAGTGGATGCCCCTTTGCATTATTTTCAGCTGAAATATTTTGAAAAGCAATGAGAATCACTAAAGGTTGCTGTAAGTTTAAAACCTATCCCTGACATGAACACCCCCAAATTCACCTGATACAGAAATAAGACAAGAAATTACATTTCCCACTCAAGAAAGACAGAAAAAGATGAGAACTCTGTGACATTATTGTCTGGTTAGCATTAATGTTCCCCAAAAACTGAGGTCAGAAACTTATTTTTTACTGTAAGCTACATCACTATCTAATTGAAAACTATCCTTGAGCACAGCAAAACAAAAAAAAAATTTCCAATAACAGGAACAAAAAGCACAAGACACCGTCCTATCTAAGGTGAAATTCCAAGAGAATATGAAAAAGCATTTGGCACCATGTTTGTAGTCAAATGTTCACACAGATGATTTGGAACTCTTCTCAACTCCTCTCAAAAGCTAAACATTTACAAAGACTTGTATTATTCCACCATGAAAATCCACATAGATTTGTTATATTTCTGACATTAAACAGTTTTGAAAGCTGAACACTTTTGTACTCTCTAAAGCATTCAATTGTAAAATGCATTAGATTAATCTAAGGTACATATGTAATTTTTTAGGAGTTGTGTAAATTACAGGCTTCAAGAAGATCATACCTTATATTCCTTCAGTAGGTTTTGTCAAGCACATTATTGGAAAGCTTCTTCTTTCTCACTATATAAGCTTCTATTGGGTATATGGCGTAATACTCAAGTGCCTCCCCACATATATTCTCTGAAGAAAATAATACATTTATATTTTCATTCTTGTAAAATAATGTTTTGGATTTGTGTGAGCAAACTTGCTTCTATTTGCCCTTATCTCTGAAAAATATATAACTAAAAATATTTTGCATTTTCTCACTTTCATTTAATTTTTAACACTTTCACAAATTCAGGTATATCAAGAAGTCTCCTTAAAGTCATGGAAAGAAAGGACTGGCTGGTGCAGAGAATTAATATTCTTATTTAATGTACTTCACCAGGTTAAAAGCTTAAGCATAGGTATATAGTTTATACCTATATATCATATCAGTCTGTATTATATGATAGTACAGATATACAGTTTAAGTCCCAATTACCTTCAGAATCCTGAATCATGTGATTCACTGGCGTTGCCAAGACTCTAAGCATTGTTTCAGGCTTTATTTAAAGTCCTGCACAAAAAACAAACTAACAAAAACCTCTGAAAGAGCAAAACACCCATGATTTATGAAAATATGTGAATGAGCCATTCATGTTGATTCTTGGAATTAAACAGTGTATTTTTGTGTTTTGTGTTTTTTTTTTGTATATATATGTGTGTGTGTATATAAATACGTACGTTCTTCCTTATACATATGTGTAGAAGGAGGAATTTCTCTTTAAATCATTCCAGATTGAAGGACTCAATTCAGTAAGCGTAGTTTGGACATGTAATAGTTGTGTATATTTTTCTTCAAGCAAATCTGTATATAAAACTAGTTGCATTCTAGTTTGTGAAAACAGTATTTCTGAGAACTGAAGAAGGGATAATGACTAGAAGTAGAAAATAATTTCTGCATGATAGTCTACAAAGAAAGACTTTGCAAGATATTCCTCTTTCCATGTAACAAATAGTAATAGCCTGTCAAATGAGGAAAGACAAAAAAAGGATTTCAAAGAGGTGCGAAAGTTTTCTGAAACTTCAATCACTGTTTTGATTAATTTTAGTATGTATGGATAAATGTTTTTCAAATAGAATATTAAAAGTAAAAATACCCCAGAACACCCCATTTTGCTCCCTTCTCACACCAATACACTTGGCGTTTCAACAAGTATTCTCTGGTTTTTGCGCAATGCCCTTAAGCACTTTATGAAAAGATTTTGGGAGCAGTGATGAGTGGTTATTGTTTCTATTTTAACAAGTGAAATACCTGTGTGGTAGATGAAACTAAGGGAACAAAATGTGTCACAGGACTACTTCAATATTTCCTGGTGAACCAACCATCATATGAATGGAAAAAAATAAAAGATAGCTTATTAAAAATAAGTACAAAGCTTTCTAAAGATGACCTAATTTTTCTTTTTCTGCTATTACTCATGTCTCCATTTCATTGACAAACATTCCCATGATGCAATAAGCTATATGCTATTACCTGCTATATGGTAAGACCTGTATTGCTATATGATATGACCTTGGCCTGGCAAGGGCATGAAGCAGATCCTCCTGGAAACTACGACACATGGAAAACAAGGAGGCAATTGGTGACAGCCAACATAGCTTCACTAAAGGCATATCGTACCTGACAATTTAGTGGGCTTCTATGGCAGGCTTATAACATTGGTGGATAAGGGAAGAGCAATTGATGTCATCTGCCTTGACTAGTACAAAGCATTTGACACCATCCCACATAACATCCTTGTCTCTAAACTAGAGAGGGATTTAATGGGATGTAATGGGTGGACTACTTAGTGGATAAGGAATTATCTGGATGCTTGCACTCAGAGTTGTGGTCATCAGCTCACTGTCCAAGGGGAGACCAGTGACAAATTGCGTTCCTCAGGGGTCAGTATTGCAGACAGTGCTGCTAAACACCTTTGTCAACACAAAGACAGTAGGACCTAGGGCACCCTCCACAAGTTTGCTGAAAGTACAAAGCTCTGTGGTGTGGTCAACCTGTGGAGGGAAGGGATGTCATCCAGAGGGACCTTGACAGGCTTGAGATGTGGGCCCACGCAAACCTCATGAGGTTCAATAAGGCCAAGCACAAGGTCCTACACATGGGTCAGGGCAATCCTAAGCACAAATACAGGCTAGGGGATGAAGGGATTGAGAAAAACCTTGAGGAGAAGGTCTTGAGGGTGTTAATGGACAAGAAGAAGCAATGTGCACTTGTAGCTCAGAAAAGCAATCTTATCCTGGGCTGCATTAAATGGAGAGTGGCCAGCAGGTTGAGGGAGGTAATTCTACCCTCTGAAGTGCTGCATCCAGCTCTGGAGCCTCCATCATAAGTACATGGACCTGCTGGAGCAAGTCCAGAGGAGGGTCACAAGGATGATGAGAAGGCTGGAGTACCTATCTTATGAAGACAGACTGAGAGAGTTGGGGTTGTTCAGCCTGGAGAAGAGCAGACTCTGGGAAGGCTTTATAGCAGCCTCCCAGTACCTGAAGTGGACTTAAAAGAAGGCTGTAGAGGGACTTTTTACAATGTAGTGTAGTAGCATGTAATGATAGGACAAGAGGAATGGCTTTAAACTCAAAGAAGTGGGTTTAGAATAGATATTAGTAAGACATTCTTTTCTTTGAGATTGGCTAGACGTCCTGAGTGGTTGCCCAGGGAAACTGTGGATGTCCCATCCCTCTAAGTGTTCGAGGCCAGGTTGGATGGGGCTTTGAGCAAACTATTCTAGTGAAAGAGCGAAGACTGGCCATTACATTACATCTAGTGAAAGATATCCCTGCCTGTGGCAGGGGAGTTGGAACTCAATGGTCTTCAAAGATCCCATCTAATCCAAACCATTCCATGTTTCTATACCAATGTAAGAAGTAGCAGAATTATACACTGTTAATATCAGAATAAGCCTATACAACATGTCATCCATGTATGCTAAGAGAATTATTTCTCCACTCTTTCATTGAAATTAAAACTACTAATTTTCCTGTTGAATTGTTTTGCTTGGAAATTCTCCTTCAAGTGTCACTCTTTTTCAATGGCAACAGATTATTTATTTTTAAAAGAAACAAGTATTTAACTGTTAAAGCTGTTTTACCACAGTGAAACAAAACAGTCTCAATATATTTGATCTCACAATTGATAAATAAGCCATCTAAACTCAGAACCCCATAAAATTAAAACAAACCCTCCTTTGATGCATTTAATTCTAAAACTTTCTCATACAAAAAATCTCCAAGTTTATGTGCAAATTATGAAAAACTTTCTTGGGCAAAACATACCAAGAACAAAGTGGAAGGGGGTGAAGTAGAGTAATTGACCCACAGCAAAATATATTATGCAATAATTTCAGAAAGATTTTGAGAGGAAGTGCTGGAAAATTTCAAAGAAAATAAAATTTTTGATGATTGCTGCCAAAGTAGTATTTGTTTATTATCTTCTGATTTCCTTACAATACTTAGAGTATTTTAGTGATGCATTGTGTATGCCATATAATTTCATGTTTCAGAATCACAGGAGACAGAGCTTCTAGCTGCTTTGGTGATATTTTATCAGTGTGTATTATGTTACACACCTCCTACAGATATGGTGTCAAGAACACGTAGGAATGTTGAAAAAAATTTTCTTCGTTTTGAATAACAAGACATGGATTCTTTAAAATCAACATAATAGCAAGAGTTACATTCTTTAAAATCAGTATTTTTTTTTTTCATAAAATAGCATCTCTCTCTCATTTCAAATACCTCTGGGAACTAAACTGAACTCCCTAACCAAGCCGACCAAGCTGATAGGACACTTGCCCAAGTCTTAGTAGAAAAGTTTGCCTCATGGATTTCCAAACTAACTAGCATATTGGTTACTCTCAATTTTTTCCATGCAAAACATATAACTTCTATGAGTTTTATCTTTTTTTTCTAGCCCTACATTAAAGTAGGCAGACAAGGTAAGAGAAACGGATATTTCTGGAATAAATATTGCAACATTTCCTAAAATTACAGCAAAGCTGCACTATTTCAGATCACAGACTGTGATCAGTTTCAGATGAGTGTTGCCTATAAAACTGTCCAGCTGTGACCTCAGGGCCTCTATGCTGGTTGTTGACAGAAGCCAAACCTTCATTAAAAGCAAAGTGTTTGCAGCAACTGAAGAGTTGTTTCTCTAGTGAAACGGACTTGCTCAGCTGAAATCTTGTGCCCCCCTCCTGTGAGGCCACCTGGCAGTTCTGCCAGAAGCCTGGGTGTCCTTTCACTCTGTAAGTCAAGTTCCCCAGTACTGCAGTTGCTCAAACATAGGGCTACTATCAGCACCAGAGCTGGCAGCAGGAAGCACTGGGTCCAGGCAACGCAGATGGCATCTGGGGCCACTTCCACTGGAAGATTCCAGCTCTCTGGAAAACTATCTGGGACTTGGAGGAGAAAAAGTTCTGAACTGGTATTCCCAGAGCCAGTTTCCTACATAATACAGGAACAATAAACTCTCTTTACCTATGATTTCTGTACTAAGATGAGAAGTCTCTTTCCATTAGGGTATTCAGAGAGAGATGCTAACAATGGAATTAAAGCTCGCAAATTACAGAAAGCGCACTACAGGCTTCCTTGAATTTCCACAGCAGTACCACACATCCTGACAAAATGCTACATACACTGCAGTTTTTAAAAAAATCACGATGCCTCTGTTAAATGCAAAAACATTACTGCTTTCCGCTTATTGCCATTTCAAGTGTTGAGTCAAAACAGTACTTGGAGCAAGACTTTACCTAAACAAGAACATTAAAAGACAGCTGTATTCCCATATGTTAACTCTAGGCAATTTGCAGTATCATTCTAGACCAATAATAAAGCTGAATGTGTATTTCTACATACACTGTAGGTTTTCTGTTGGCATGGTGGTGTCCTCAGTTAAAGATGTGTTACACCATGATCATAATAACTATACATTTTTGAGGAACAAAGTTACCAATTTGCACTTAGTGAAGAGTTATTTAACAACAGTGTCTGCTTTCTGACACCCACATCCTGATAATGCCAAGTTCTTGACTTTTATAATGACAGTATTTTTTTTCTTAAACCAGTGAGAAATAGGAAGAATAGGCTTTAAATGGGAGGCAGAAAGTGTTCCATATTCTTTTCTAATCTCTTGCTGAGGAATGACACTGTGAGATTTGAACTCATAGTCAGACTTTATAAAATTTGGCCCCAGATTTTTAGTTAAAGGGTAGCTGGAAAAAAACAAACAAGAAAACCACAACAACAAAAAAACCCAACAACATAGAGAGGAGATTTTTCAAGGAAGAGATATCAATCTAGCACGTATGGAAAGAAATCTCCCTGAAATGAAGGTACACAGTTTAATAAAACTTTCCTGACATTTTGCGTTTCTGGCTAAAAACGTTTTTAAAATAACAGAAATGTAAACCCAAATATGACTACCTTGAAATACCAAAACAAGTGACAACTGCATATAGAAAAAACATTAAAATGTTAATATAGTAAAAATATTTATCTTTATTACCTATCTAGAATAATATTGGAGCCTGAGTAAACTCATGAGGTAGGAATACCATTGTGATCAATTCTGAATCTTTTAGAATTGAGCATGTAACACAGTTGGGATGAGTGTATATGTTCCTGATTGCTGATTGCATAAGGCTTTGCCATCAAAGTGTCTCTGATTCAGTACTAGCAGATTAAGGCATAGACACTATTCTTTAAAGCTATTTCTCCATGGTGCCATGATAATATCCTGCTAAGGCACATGGTTACCAAACGACTTTCATGAAGCTGAGCTCTAGGCATGATGAACTTAGTCTGAATGATGGCACATGCCTTGGACAGCTTGCCATCTGAATAAGCAAAATTGTACATGTTCTACATTTTGCCTGTTTACAATACAGAAAGGTAAAGAGATCTGCACAAATTCATGTAGTAGGTCAACCCTAGGACAATGGTATGAATCACAGCATCCTAACTCTGACTGTGAAGCTCTATCATGCTACATGAGAAGGATACCTCTCAGCTCTGGCAGGTTTTACATCAAGCCCCAAGGATTATAGAATGTGGCTGATGACTGTAATTAGTGTTTGTTGTGTACCAACAGCATGCTAGGAGCAAAAAAACAAAATTAAGACAATGACTGCTGTAGAGAGAGGGGAGGGAAAAAAACTAAACATGGTAGATAAAGCAATGAAAACAATTACAGATCTATCATGCTGACTTAGAATCTGTGCGGTGACAAAAACAATACAGTTAAATAATAAAGTTGCCTGCAGGCAATCTAAAAGAGATTTAATTATTTTTGAATTACCCAGCCTGGATGAAAAATCATTTCCAGAACGAGTAGAATTAAACATTCTTTTGACCCTGACATGAACTTTTTAAAAAATATTTTATTTTTTATGTATGTCGCTTTTATGCAGCACAGTTGTGTATCCCTGCTTTGTTTATTAAATTTATAACTTTGCATCAGTCACAAATTATATTACCCAAAACACATTTGTAAATACAATATGAAGTTGTGATTTATTTAATGATAAATGCAATAAACTGTAACCAACCACTAATTTTGAGCTGTGGTACATGGTGTTTATATATTTTACAAAAAAACCATTTGTGTCAGTGTTTACTTTGTTAGTACTACTGTATTTCCCCTGCTTTACAGATGGAATATTTTTCACCATAGCAAGTATAAAATGCAATGGGGAAAATATGAGTTATTTTTCTGCATTTCTTTTGGTTGTAGGTAGATAAGCTGATACTACTGCACTTATATATATTAGTATATATATTAGTATATATATATATTATGCATTTACATATATATATATATATATAAGTGTGCGTAGGAAGCCATTGAAAGGATGACGTGTAATTTAGCACTAACAGCTGTGTTCTAGGTCCGTTTGTTTTTAGAGGTAGCCTCTATAAATGCACACTGTAGTAAATACACATATTACTTTCCGTAAGGTCCTGAAGGCAGCTATGATTTGCATTTGTAGCTTCCAGACTCAGGTTACATTTTTCCTTCATGTAGCTACAACATTATGTGTAGAACCCTGTGTCCAACAGTAAGAGTTTCCATTTCTCTACTTTCTTATGTAGCAAAGACACACTTAGCCTCCCACTGCTGCTCACCTCTGTGCTGATTTCACCCACAACTCTGGATTCATAGACTGATCCAAAACTGAGTCATCAGTTCATCAGGGTCATCATCCAAGAAAGGAGGAATTTCAGACATATTCTCAAGAAAATTTGAAGGAACTAATTTCCTAATGAACAGGATTGCCACCTGTCATGGTTTGAGATAGCCCCAAAATCCAATCCCCTAGTCTAAGTCCCTTCCCACATCTCAACCTAATGTGAGAGGGGTTTTTTCAGACAAAACACACCAGACTCCAAATGGGGAAAGGGAATATATTACAATGACTGTACAAAATAAATACTACAATACATTATACACACGATCACAACTACCTCTACCATGACATATGTATTTACAATGGATCAGATCTCCTCTCCCCTCCAAATAAAAGTCCAGGAGGGAAAGAAGGACAGATCCCTTCCAGTCTCTAAGCAGCATCTTCTAAGGCAGCAGGTCATCTGTCCTCTTCACATGCATGCAGCAGCTGATAACTGGGTTGTTGTAGCTGGATCTCTGTTCAATACACACAAGGGGGTCTCCAAGCCCCTTGGCTCTCCTTCGGTCCAAGCGAAGGCCTCACCTGTGGACTGCCAGCAGGGACAAGACTCACGTCACCACAGGTATATCACGAAATGCAGGGGCATCTTTGTGAAAGTCCCTTCCTTAGGGGATTCAAATTCCCCTTTGCAGAGCTCCGTGCTCTGTCTCAACTGCCAACGTGGCAGCATAGGTGGGGGGGAGCCAAGGTCAACTCCCCTTTGCATTCCATCTGGCCGTCCCGGTCCAGCTCCGGGACATCTTTTGAGCTTCTTAGCTCCTCTCTCTCTGGTGCTGCATGTCCAAAACTACTCTCCAAAATAGGAGTCCATCTTCCTCTTCTCCAAGAGGGGTCTCAAGGGAGTTTTGGGGTCTGGTATTCAGTCTTACCCCAAACTCTGTAGCTCTGCTGCTGGCTCTCTCTCTCTCCCTTTCCAGGAGTCCTTTCTGCGATGCTGCATGTCTCTGTTGCTTCTCCGGTTCAGGTCTTATCTGTCCTGGCTCTGTGCCACTGTTTCTCTGGTCAGTGCCGGCTGCTGCTCTGCGCCCATGGAGAAAACATCTCCCGGCATAACTACAGCTGCTTAGTCCAGTCTAGGACTGTTCCAAGTCTCTGTAGCCCCCAGCTGGGGCTGGGGGGGCCCCGGAGGCCCCGAGGGGCTCCGAGCCCCTTCCTCGTGGCTCACAACATGGCCACCTTTCCACCACAACCCAAACTACAACTCATCTCTTCCGGTGCTTGTGATATGTTTACATTTTTGCAGGAGCGCCCATTGGGCAAAACTTCAAAACTTCCAGGGGTTTCCACCCCTTGGGGTCTACCACTTTTCAGCCTCTGGGGGAAAAACCAAGGTCCAAACCACCACACCACCTTAAGCAAGTCACCACATCTACCCTTAGACCCAAAGAAGGATGCAGATCTTTAAAAGTTTTGTTTTGCAGGGAAAAAAAAAAATAACAGACTCACAGTAGAAATAACATGTTAAACTATAAAACTTGTAATTTTTTCTGTCATGATATATGAATATAATTTTAAGAGGTGTATAAAATACTCTGAATATCTGAAGTATTCTTAGGTTTAGTTACCAAAACATCTTCGTTGGTTAACCACTTATAAATGAATGTCTTAGTCTTTAAAAATCAAGGTTTTAAAATGGGATACATCAAGAAAATGCTACCAGAGTGGTTTCTTCTCATAGGTCTGAAAATTTAGTAATAAAACTTTCGCAACCTGCAAAACATGGGTGTCTAACAGTCAAGAATTACAAATTTGCAAGAAAATAATTTTTCACAGAAACTTAGTTCTTTCAGGATTGGGCCAAGAATATAGTAACGGTAGATTTTCATGATGGTTCCTGGTCAGAACATGGAAGATGCAGAGATATACTGAAAGGCTATGACAAATAATTTTCCAGCTTTTTTGAAAAAACTTAATTTAAAAAAAAATCCCCAAATTCTTTCTTATAGATGTGTAAAGTTAGTTCAGTTCTGATCTTATTAAATATGATTAGTATACCTATGTTAAGACTATTTAATCAAGTTAACTTTATTTCAGGAACACTGAAATATTTTTAAATACGATATAGAGGAAGTTTTTAAGTTGCACCCATATCTTATTCAATACAACTATACTACAATATGTTAACACAGTTACGATTAATTATAGTGTCTAGCTCCACACAAGAGAAATCCAAAAATTTTAAAGACACATGTCCTATCTGCCTGCAGTAAATACTTAACTGCTAGACAGTTAAATTGCCTGTCAAATATTCTCATGAAGCTTTGATAGGCACTTCTGTTTTATGATAGCCTCCTTTTCTTTTTACTTGCATTAGAAATACCTTAGAAGAACCTGAAGCTACTTTAAGAGTCCCTGTCATTTGCCTCAGAAAACAGTCTGGTATAAAATTTAAGAGCTCATACGTTCTGCAAGCATTCTGAGAAAAGTTCTGTTTGCTTATTCATTTGGATGAAAGATCTAAATATATTTATTTAAAATTATCTTTAAAAATATGCATGAAAAGCGGACTTAAAATTTCTAAAAACTGTTAAGGATAAAAATTTCCTTTCTGCATTCTGTAACTGAAAAGTTGTTATCAACAACATAGAAAATTATAACTTAAGGTCCAAAGTTGCTATGTCTAAAAATAAGATTTAAAACACTTTTCTCAGTGACCAGCAGAAACTGTCATGAGCCTTATACAGCCTTTTGTCAGACAAAGAGAAAAAAGTGGCATCTTATGAATTTCCAAAAGCAGAAAGTGTGGAGGTCTGTGCCTTTTGGCTCTACCTCGTTTAGCCAGATGGCAGATCGCAATGATATAGCAAAGGGAACCATTAATGCAAACCAGAAGCCTTTTCTAAAACTTGTAATATTTTAAAACAATCTACACAGAGATCTTACTTTTAACTACCTGCAATGCTTAAAGATTTGCATTTGAAAGAGCATTACCTGCCAGGGAAGATGGGCAAAATTAATACATCCTTCAAAATATTAAGGTATTATTTTCCTATATTGTAGTTAATTCATGATTAATTGTTGTAAAAAAAATCAATGTAGCTAATTAGGTATTCTTTAATAATGATTATAATTTCCTAAGAATGTACTGTTCATATGTAAATGAGTTTTCCAGTTAATGAATAAAGTCAGTCAATCAATCAGCTTTACAAAAGGAAAAATTATGAATAAAAGATTTTCTTAGGTTGTCCTTTGTTCCTTAATTGCAGAAAAAAAAGCAGGGATAATAATATGCTATTGCCAAAAACTTTCTAATAACCTATAAGATTTTGTGTGGAATGACTTACCATCATTGTACCTTAAAATTCTAAAACAGCACAGAATGATTATTACACTGAGACATATACTAATGTTTCCTTGATCATCTCAATGACAAGTAGATAAGGAAAAGATTGCTTGAAAAATGTTTTGGGGGTGGCTATCTTTCTGTTGAACTTGTAATTGAGCAATAATATAAAAATCTTACAATATAGCCCAATCTTCAATTGATGTGTGATTATAATGCCTCTGATAATAAGGGTTAATAGCATTTTGCTAAAGCATTTTAAGTAGATTTGTAACTATTTGCATATCAGAAAAATTTGTTTAGAGCTTTAGCAAATGAATACTTTCTTAATAAATGTAGTAGCAGCTTTGCATTATTGTCTGTCTCTCTGCAGAGTGGTTTTTGCTTGGTTTCTGGAATCAGAAATGTTATTAAGAAGCAGAAGATTTTTGTGTACTATACTTAGATTCAAAGAGGTTCTAGAGGCCCTTGGGGAACAGAAACCAGACTATTTTGTACTTTGCAAGACAACCTTGCTGCAATGAAAGGACTTCAAGAAATAGAGAATGAAAATGAGATCAGAATAGTTCTGATGTCTTATCTAGCATAATATTTCAGCATGTCAAAGGACATCTGACCTTCTTGTTCATGATCAAATTCTTAAATGCTGATTTAATAAAAAAAAATCACACTTGTGGCCCCAGACCGAACACCATGTTGTTCATTCAAAAGGTTTTCTATTAATAGTCGACTTATCATCACTGCATATGATCACTACATAGAAATTAACAAATTACTAAATTTTTTTCAGATCTGAACAAAGTAGCCATATTTCTACCTAAGAGTTGCCCAACAGAAATAGTAAGCCTGACACTCTGAATTAATATCTTATGCATTAATGTATCCTCTGGGCATGCTGAATCAATCAAGTGCATCTGGGAAACACTTTCTGTGATAAATCATAAACCATAAAAATATCTTATACCTTCCAAAGGTATGCTTTCCAGCACTTCACATCCATTTTGCTTATGAGTAATATCCTTAATGCATCCTGGATGCGTCCAGTTTCCATGTATGGTACAGTTATGCAGTTTATGCAGAAATCTCATGATTTGATCAAATACTTCTGAAAAAGATGACCTTTTGGGGAAACTCTAAATACAGGTTCCTCCAGATTCAGTGCAATATATCAAAATGTAATATGGATTCACCAAGGGCAAATCATGCCTGACTAATCTAGTGTCCATCAACAGAGGGACACACTCATGAGAGCTTTTATCCTTAGACATCACAGCAAACACAATACTCTTGCCTAAGTGAAATCAAGGCACACGTGCACTCAGTGTGAACTCTGATATTAGAAATCATTTGTTCTATGAGAAATTATTCATGAGAATTACTCCTTGTTTCCTACAGTACTGGATATGCCCTTTAGTCTGAATTATAAGTACTAGAACACATATTTTGGAAATTGTAATAGCATACTGCTAATTAGCAGTACCAGCTACGGTCACACTTTCTTGCATACACTTTTAAGGAGGGAGGATGAGACTAATGGTACAATCATTTATGAATTGCAGTGTCCAGGTTTTGTATTCTGGTTACTTATTACTCTACTTATAGAAATGTAGTAATAATTTAAAAAAATTAACAAATGCAGGAAATTAAAAGAAGCTAGCAACAGTGTTCATCTATGATCAGAACTTGATGAGGGTTTATTAGGTATGCTAGTTTTAAAGCGTTTTCAGACACAAATTACTCCCAATATTTAAAAATAAGCAAATAATAAATAATTATATAAATCAGGTCTAGTATTGCAAGTGATTCATTCTTTTCTTCTCTACTCTCTGCTCATTGTTCCAAATCTTTTCGATGGACTAGTTTGTCACTCAATCCATAAACTGAGATTTAGATTTTATTTGTATGTCTACAGGTATCATTTTTATTAAATCAGCCTCTGGAAAAAAAAATTTGTACCAGAGATTTACCTTTGATTACAATAGAACCTCACACAAATTCCAAAATTAAATTAAGAATGCCCTCCATGGTCACCAGTACAAGGGAAAATTTGATACTTCCTTCAGAGTACAAAGTTTTAGAAATGACATCACATAACCGGACTACATGGATTTTGATCAAAACTGTTTTTTGTGCAAAATTTCATTTTATTTCTAACACGTAATCTTTAATATGTGATAAGTAATTTTGCCACATCTAGATGCAGTATTTTGTACTTTTAAACTAAAATGGTTAAAAAAGTCCAAAGGCTTCTAAGCATAGGCAAATTTGCAACAAGTCAATCTGAAGCATCTTAGCACCCTCATCCTCAATAGGTTTGACATAAAAATATATTCTTAATAAGTGTGCTTGAGCACTTATTATCCTTATACAAAGAATAAAACAGAATTAGCTGATTTAGAGGCTGGTATGAGATTTAGAGACAATTTTTTACACAGAGATACTGAAACTTGATTTCTTCTTGGCAGATAAAGGGAGAATATATATATATGTAAATATATATATATACATTATGTATATATTTTGTATATATACATAGTATATCATGGAGGAATTTAGGATTTTTGTTCACTCTAAGCACTTTTGGAAATACATATACATTATTACATCAGGTTATGACCTGATGTGATAATGACCTGATGTAAATATGACCTTATGTAACCAGTCAACATCAGAAAGATTAGCAAGGGTGTTTCACTCTGTAATGGCTAGCTACACTATTTCTGCTGTTCTGTTAATAGCAATTTTTCTACAGGAAAGAAAAGGAGAAGATTTTAATTTTTTTTTTTTTTTCCAGTTTCCTGTGGTGGTGCATCTCCCTGCCCCACCTGTGTTTCACGACACTGCCACACCATCTTCAATCAAAGTAAAGCACTGGACAAGTAAAACAAGGTTAGCTGCTATTGAACTCATGGGGCCAATGATGTGATGCAGTATTCTTCACACATTTCAGCAACAAACTGACCATACGGGCACCTTCTACAGGGTTTGGAGCCCAAACTAAAACACTCTGCACTTATGAATTAGTCCTCAATTTCCATACAGGTTCTCTTATCACAACAGATCACATGGCCTGTTTTAAATTTTTGCAATCTATTAATGTCCTGTTTTCTGCATCAGGATAGTATGGCAGCATTGAAAGTCTTAGAAGGTAGAAAAAAGAATCTCTTTTTTTAATCAACTCATGAATTCCTGCAAGTGTAACCTAATATCAAGAGCATGTATTTTTCTAAACCTAAATTAGAGATGTACTCTATTACTAAGAATGTTTCACATACTCATTTACTTCACAAGCATAAATTTTTCTCTTGTTTGAGCAATAAGAGAGAGATGGAAATAACTGACTTGCACCGGAACTAATATTCTGGTTCTGTAAAAAAAAATAATTAAAAAAAAGAAAAAAATACAGACCATCTATTTTCTCTATTTGACTTGGTATCCTAAGGATCTTCTCCTATATCTTTTGCTCATTTTTCCTCTTACCCGAGCTCTCCACCTGGGTAATTTAAAGCTGGAAACTCTCCAGTTTTCTTTCTTAACATTACCAGAATTAGACTTGAAATTATCTGGATCTAAAACAATGATTCAGACACCATGTTAAATAGATATGACAATCAATCCAACTGTATTTAGAAAGTTATTAGACTGTTTCCTCTGCATTATTAACATATGCACACATAAATTATTTTTTATTTAATAGCCAGCAAAATGAGAAGTTTATAAATCAAGTTTATTACACACTTCTATAGCCTCAAGCTGATGGGCACAAATTAAATTTTATGTTAACTTGCTTGAGTAGTTAGCTCACAATTAAGATCTTGAAGAATTAGGCAGGTGGTAATAGCAATATATGAGAATTTGATCTAAATCTTGGGATTTAACAGCAGTGTGTGAGTGAGTTTGTATGCAGCTTATCACCACTGGAAACCAGCTTAATATAATAAAACCAGATCAGGAGGAAAAATGAGTGGGGAACTGGATAAACTAAACATTTTTCCTTTCTTATTTATTCATGCAGTTTCTAATTTACTGCCATTTCAGTTAGAAACTATCTGTATCACAAAACAACTAAAAAGACCTACAAATATTCGGAATACCCTAAACAATCTTGAAGATTGTGAACCCACCTAGACCTAAAGAGAGTAAATAGCAAATACTTTTATAACAGCTGTGATTGTTCTACAATCCAGATTTAAAATATTCAGATGAATGAATAAAGACAGAAATAGAGAAAAGTTTTTCAGGGAAATTGAACAACTCTGGAATTCAATATGTTTCCTTTTTAAGTTTCTTTTTTAACAGAAAAGCAATGATTTTAGATATCTTACAAGTAAGAAAAGTGTATTATAATTCTAAGAAGCATATGAATAATTGATAATAAAGGTACAAATAAAAATGTCAATTTAAAAATATACACAAACATTGAACTACAATATGCTCCCATTATTCTTTGTTCTTTATTCTCACAAATTTATTACTAGGTAAAAAGCCCTAAATATAACCTTGTTTTGGATTTTTTACTCTCCAATTGCAGCACAATTGTGGGTCTCTGATTGACACATTGATTTATTCCCAGCAAGGGTCTTATAATTAATGTGACCTTTTGATAAGGTGAGAGATATGGGGTGAGACAAGTGCTCTCAGGAGAGCTATTAGCAACTTCTGAGCAATTGCTAATGTTAGAGAGTTATCTTTTTTTCATACAGTTTGGAAGATAATTGACAAACCATGATAATGAGTATATATAGGAAAGGAAGGAGAGCATAAAAGAGGTGCAAGAGCTGTTAATTACTCAAAAAAGGTGAGATTTCACTACTGGATAGACTGTGCATTTTGGGCTGTGGCCTCAGGAATGCAATTAAGAATTCTGACAGAATGTAAGAAAGAAACCATAAGTCTACATGAGCCAGAATGAAATAAAAAGAGTAAAAAACTTCATCTGTCTTAAGAAGCCTTAACTCTCTTCCTTTACATCACATAACAGGTGGTTTTATTTCTTCTCATCAGATGGCATTTGTACCAAGGGAGTTTTCTCATTTCCCTTCCCATCTGGTTCTGCACACAGTGATATAACATAATACCAAGATGACAAAGATCTCCTGATGTTATTTGAAGAAGAGTAACTAACCTGTTATTTCATAATCTGTGATCCAGTAACCCATTAATGACAACAAAACAAGTTGTTACGCTACAATCCTTTTTGAAACAAAAGGCAAGATTAAATTGACCTATCAGTACTGACAAATTGCATGAAAATCTGTGACTTTGTATTCAAAAGGGTTAGGCTATAAAAAGAAACTTGTGTGTTTAATGTAGGCATATATACATATTAAAAAAAAGGTTTTGTTTACAGTTAACAGAAGTGTATACATCTAGAATGTAAATTTTCTCATTATAGATAGAGAAAGCAGTGTGTTCAAAACACAAAATGGCAGAAAAGCCTCTAGCAGTATAAGAAAAATGCAAACGAGAGGAGAAAAGTGTGAGGGGACTCATTGCAAATCTGAATGAAACAGTATACTATGACTATAGCTGGGACAAAATTGATCATCTAAAAGAAAACAAAAAACTCTCCACCCTCCATTGTGTATGGATTTTTGAATGTTCAGACTGCATGTGCACTTATGTTTTCTCATTTGCAAATTACACTCTGGGCTGCAAAGCAAATCATTTGACCAAGCTTGTCTTTTTGGCTTAACACATCATTATAAAACTATGAGATTGAAGGAACAGCAGAATTTTTCAGCATTTTTTGTTCAACACTAACTGTGCCAGAAACGGTGAGTAACCAGTAGCAAGTGGCAGTAGATGATTATACACCAAAAACTCCCTGGGAAAAGATTCTTTTGAGCAGCGAGTCTTTATGGAGTTACATGCAAAGCTTAGCCAAAACAAGATGCAGTGAGGAAACTGTAATGGCAGATAATATTTGCATCATGAGACAGAATAAAGTATAGGGTAATTTCAGTACCTGTGAAGAAGGGTGGTTCAACAGAATCTCTAGTTAATACTTTCATTTTGCAATGATTTGGCAGACTGCACTGAATTTCTGTCATTTTAGAAAATTAAAATTGAAGTAATTCCCATAATTTAAAAGTAGCTGTACAAAAACTGCTGACATTTCTCTGTAAGGTATCATTTTACTCTTCAATATGTTGGCTAGGTGTTTTAGACCTCATGCATTTGTTTATCACTAACTCGTTTTGTTTTTACTGAAACACTTTTTAGCGTGACTGTCATGATGCAAATAAGAAGGAGAGAGAGACCAAATGGGAAAAGAGACAGGCATAACCATTGTGAAATTATTGATTTCTAAAAATCTCAACTTAAGCCTTTCACAATCTTCTATAACAAGAACTTTTAATAATCTTGTTCCCAGCCCCCGTCATCACCTCTCTTCCCCCACCCAATCTCCTTTTCTTGATCTCTTATTTAGAGAGAGTGAGACTGCATCCATCAACACTAACAGAAACTGGTTGTTACAATTCCAGCCCTGTGGAAGAGGTAAAGTATTTATCAATTGATTAGGGAGGATTCAGGTTTGCACCTAGAATACTAAGTTAAAGAGACGTAATAACAGGCAACAGCTTGAGGAGAACAGCTAAGAAATCTATCTATGTGATCATCTACTTTTATGCAAAATCCTAGAGATGACTGAATCTATGTACCCACATCAGGCAGATACAGGGGAGGATAACAAAACTCCCCAGTTGCCTTTAAAGCAGGCAATTAAAATCAGTGCTTCCAAGTAGCCTTGTCCATCTTAAGCAGAACATGAAAGTGGGCATGTGCCATGGCACATCACTATTCCTTTTACCTGCTAATCAGCATTGCGTGCTGGAGTGCTGCATTCACGTGCAGCACCAGAGATGGGATTAGTGCATGGTAAAATGCCAAGTTCAGACACTAATGTGGCACACCAGCAGCTGTGTCATGCAGGTATATCCTTAGCAAGCCAACAGGAGTGTCAGTTTGTGGCAGGAAAAGAGTCCATGAAACAGTCGTGATTTCGTGCATTTTGTATGTCTCACCTCAGTTTCTTTTCTGTCTCCTCATCAATAGCTCTTTTCCATGAGAAGTTTTAGGGAATTTGATTTTAAGGCAAGTGAAATAAAGGTCATCAGTCCTTACTTATCACTATATGCAAGCTGGAATATATTATTTGCCTTGCTGTCAGTTTTTTAATAGAAAACTATCACATACTTCCCAAGTGGTCCTGGGAATAAGGAAAGGGCTGGGGAAAAGTGTTCTTTTCATATTTTTCTTTGTTTCTCACTATCTAATTCCATCTTACATATCAATAAATTAAAATTGTTTTCCCTGGGTAAAGACTTTTCCCCCATGATGGTAAGTGGTAGGAGGTCTCCCTGTCTTTGTCTTGACCCACAAGCTTTTCCATCCTTTTCCCCCTCAGTGCAGCTGGAGGAAGGGGGTAAAGGAAGATAGAACAGCTGGATGGGCATAAGGCAGTCAGCTAAAATAAACCCACCACAGACATTAACTAAAAATTATATGGAAACATCCCCTAACTTTTATGAATAGGTATTTAAACATCAATATTTTTAGATGCTTTCTTCATTCTTTTTTTAGCTCAGAAACTTGATTGTTGCATTTGTTCCCACGTGGAACATTAACATTTATTTGGTGCATTTGCATTAATACAAATCTCTTTCTTGGATGTACTTTTCCCTTCATTTTTTCGCTGGGACGAGCTTCATGCCGGTAACTTTTCCTTCTCCCAAAACATCCTTAAGTTCCACCCCCTGCTCTACAGCAGTACTAAGAAACAGGGGATGGTGAACATCTCTGCTCAGCTCAGCAGGCTGATGTAATGTGCACAGCATGCAGCTGGAGCCAAAAACAGTGAACAGTTAGCAAGAGCTTCAGAGACCTTGATGTATGTGCACCAGATAAAAGTCATCACTCATGGATATTATAGAGGTTCCAAACCACCAAAATATAAATCAATGAATAACAGCAATAAACAACTGCTAATGTATCACCAGTGGCTCCTGAAGCCTTGCATGAAAGAGTAAATCACAGAGGAGTTATATTTTGCAACAGAAACCATTATGTAATGTGTAACCAAGTTATTCCTGTTTGCAGTCATATGTCCATGTGCTGCATTAACAAAGGTGGGGTTTTTTCCCCTCTTCTTTAATGCATTGCATTGTTTTCAACATGAGCTTTTGGAGGGAATAAAGTCTGTGTCACTTTGTATTTATTGTTCTGCATTAAATATATACATATATGTATCTATTAAATATATATATGCAAGTTCTAGTGAAATAATTTGCCTATATGAGGCTGTCCTAGTTAGCACAGCTGAGAGCAGTTCATCATGGTATGGGTGTAACCCAAAACTGTGTATTCTATAGCCTTCCATGCCATTTCCCAGAAACTGTTGTCAATAGACTATTCGCACCCTCTGCCCATAAGAGCCTGACTCCTCAGGCTATAAACTAGGTGTTAAGAGGCCTGTGAGATAGGAGGATGCTCTTACCTTTTATGGAACTCCCTGAGGGAAGTACTGACCATTCCTGCCTGAACTAGAGAATATATAAACCTGGAGTTTCAGAACTTTTCAACCACTCGTGGGATCCAGAAGGAAGACTGCAGCTCATCGCTCTCAACCTTAGCTGGACTTCAATCATTGCTTCTGACCAGACTGCAACAGCTCTCCCACCAGCAGGTTTTTCCCCTCTCCCTCTACTTTGGACTCAAGCGGGGCCCAGGGAACACCACTTTGTTCATGCCCCAGGGTACCGGGTTGTACATGTGGGTTTTGTGGGTTAAGACCAATTGTTTGTTTGTATGATTGTACTTACTGTATTATTTTAATAAATTGTTATTCTGACTTTATAATCTCTCCTTTGAGTTGGGTTCATTACCCCTGCTGGTTAACTCTTAAACCAGCACAGAGGCCTATACAAGTGTCCTGTCCACAATGTAAACAAATAAAAAACCCAAACAGACCAAGAAAAAAAAATTAAAAGGAAGAAAATAGGGCAAAGACAGTAAAACAAAGTTTTAAGAATAATAGTCTGTGTCACTGGTGCTCATTAGTACTGCTGAGAACTGCCATGCCAGCACACAACACAGCCATTTTGCTGTCGGCATTCATATGCTGCTGCACTGTGTTGATGCTTCAGCCTGTGTGGACCTCGTTGGGGACTGTTTGGGCTGTGCTCTGCTGCACAGTGTAGACATACCCTCAGGGTCTAGTGCTGCTTATTCACACTTCCTAATAAGTGCTAACCCACTAATAACAACTCTCGTATTTGTTACAGAGCAAGCACTGCAGATCCATTCTGCAATATGCTTCCTCACATCTTACCCCATGGCATTCTTAGGTGTATCAAAATCTAGTCAAAGCAGAATAACAGAACATACTGGAAAAGAAGGAAGACTAAAGAGTTTAATTTTTTTCTCAACTGTTTCTTCCTTCCGCCTTAATTTTTTATTTGCAAAAATCGCATTGCATTATATTTGGGTGATGACTTTCACCAACAAAAATATCCCAATGAATACTGAACAAAATTAAAATACATGAAAACAAAACAGAGCAGGTTAAAAAGCCAAAAGAAACCGACTTCTGACCCCTAACTCAATTCATGTTTGTTGAATCCACAGCAATTATATTATCATGCTGACACCATTGTCATTAGTAGTAATGAGAAAACTGCTCTATTTAAAGATCATGAGACGTGTACTGCGAATGTATGAGAATAAGAGTCCTAAGGGATTAATGATTTTAGTTCCTAATATGCAACACAATTAAAAGGTACTCATTCTAGCAATGGGAGACTCATCCTTTTAAAAAAAAGGCAAGAAAGAAAACAGAAAAAGTAAATTAAAAGTATTCAGCCACAGACATAAGGCATTAAAGCTTTTATAGAAAAGACCACAGATTTTGTCATGGATGGTCATAATCCAAATGCAAGGAAAGTGGGACATGGAAAGAGAGATCTTCAGAGTTCTATTCCTCCCCATCTCACCAAGAATATCAACACCTCCTTAAAAAGTACACACCTACACTTAAAAGGCCCTGCACAGCAGTAGCAATATTAAAGTTCAACACTGAAAGAAAAAAAAAATGCAGAATCAAGAGGAAATAGAAGAACGTCATTTGATTGCTTGTCACTTCCAGAATACTTTCAAATATTAAAGGAATGAGGAAATCATTACATTCCCAGCATTGTAGGAGACATAACTGAAGTTTTTTTTACACATGCCTTTTTCCATTTATAATTAATAACATACTAATTTCTATGTCTGAAAAGCCAGCAGTAGCCTGTTTTATTTTATTATTGTAAAACCCGAAAAGGGAGAAAAAAGGGGCAGAGGCAACAGAAGAATGTCACAGGTTTTAAATGTCTAAGGTAGCAGAAAGAAACAAAAATTGACAGAATTTGATCAGGAAAGGGGGGAAACCAACCAAAAAAAAAGGGATAAAATCTTGATCTACTTGCATTTAAGGGACATAGCTCTGTTATGAGCACCTGAGCAGCCTGTCCCATGTCTGTAAAACACTCTGTACAGAGCTTCAGACATTAGAGCATTAGGAAATTTCCCGTGGAGGATCTCTACCTCACGGAGCATAAAGACCCCCAGAAGGAAAATGTAGGATTTGAAAGGAGAAGATAGAAAGGGGGAGGATATTTGAATCTTTTGCTTTGTAGGCAGGGAACATTCAAAGCCTCCTGACATATCTACAGGCATGATCCTTTCACACTAGTAACAAGAGGAAAATCTTAAAATGTTACTCATTTGCAGCAAAACTTATCGAGAGCTCATTTTGAAATATTTTCAAAGTATCTTGCTCCAACAGACTTCACATTTCAGACATTAAAGCTCTGCCTTGCAATCATGTGTTTGAAAAGCCTGTCACCATGCAGGTATATTGCTCTCCCTCCCACCCCTTTCTGCTCCAATGAACTTATAAATACATCACTGAGAAACAAGTGCAATGATGTTAGGTTGAATCTGATATCTCAAATAGAATGGAGAAGATATCTTAGTGTCTTTCAAAGAGAGATGGCATTGCTCCTCCCAGATCTGATCAACTTGTGGCTTGTAGCAGGTTGTGCAAAGTCCAAAGTTTAAGTGGTTAATAACACAAAATTTACTCTGAAACACAGTCACAGGAAAACTCCACTTTTTGACAACCCCCTTAAACACTTTCCTGAGAAGCCTAGAAAGACACTGACATATTCTCCTTAGTACTTAGGATAACCAGCTTCTTCTGCTACCGGTGAGGACTGGAGCTAGAAAGGGGCTTTACTGCTGGGAAATGGAGCATATATAGGCAGGAACACATTTTACGTCATAGTGTCTCTAGCAGCCTCTAGTGTCGCTTAGATATTTTTAACAAGCAGTATTCAGGAGACAGACTTAATAGGTCAGGCTTAATAATGTGACACATAATTAGGAACAGCTAAGGTTATATTAGAGTATTCCTCTTCATAGGATTCTTATGACCCTCTAATTACATTCTCGCTTGAATGAATTTTAAGAAAAATAATTTCTGTATTCTATTGCATACCTATATAATACTGTGTTCTGATTCATTAAAAAGTATTGTGTTAGCTCTTGACACGAGACCATGCAATTCTCCCAGTTTTTAAAAAGAGAGGACTATGAAAGAGAACTTGACTAAAAAGGATCTAGAGGCAGCTGTAGGCTGCAGTCCAAGTATTTGGAAATTCTGGGGTTACAGTGGTTGCTGAGGAATTAATTTACAATCCAGGACCAGAAAGAAAAATCACATAAAGCAGCTTGTCATACTTGCATCCACCCATGCTGTTGAAGAAGAAACAGTGAAGAATACATATGGAGACACCAGAGCTAGCTTCTTACCAGACAGCCAGCTAAAGTTTATCCAGCCTGGATGCAACACATGGCACTGTGACCACATTAATATGGCTTTGGATCAAAACCACCCAGCCTATTGCACTATGTAGACATGCTGCCTCTGATCTCCATTATTTTGAAGTGGTTTCTAACCTTGTTATAAATATTTGTGTGCTACATTGGATTAGTCACTGAAACACACAGTAACAAAAGGATTCTAGTCCCTACAGCAGAACACAACACACTTGGTTACAGCAAATTCTGTCCAGTTTCTGCTTGTTTCTCGAAACACTCGCTCTGTGCCCTCTGAAACTCTGTTCCTTTCTACTATCTACGGAACTCTCTAGGCAATCCAGGAGGCTCCAGAAATGCATTGAGGTTAACTTCATAAGCCAAGTAACAAACAGCCCTACCAAAGGGGATGTGATACCAAACCTGATGGTCACCAACACAAGTGAGCTAATTGATGACTAAAAAGTCTCTCCCTTCTTTCTCATAAGCCTTCCTCAAGTACTAAATGGCTGCAACAAATTTTCCCTGGAGCCTTCACTTCTCCAGGCTGAACAACCTGAAGTCTCTCAATCTGTCTTCGTGAGAGAGGTGCTACAGGCCTATGAGAAAGAATGGACAGATTTTTTAGTTGGGCCTGTTGTGATAGGACTAGAGGCATTGGTTTTACACTAAAAAAGATAGATTCACACTAGATACAAGAAAGATTTTATTATTATTATTATTATTATGCTGGTGGTTAAACACTGGAACAGGTTGCCTAGAGAGGTTGTGGGTGCCCCATCTCTAGAAATGTTCAAGGTCAGGTTAGACTTGGCTCTGAGCAACCAGACCTAGTTGATGATGTCCCTCCTTAGTGTAGGGGAGATTGGAGTAGATGACCTTTAAAGATCCCTTCCAACTAAAACTATTCTATGATTCTGTGATGCTAATTAAGTTGCAGAATTAGAGTTCATCACTGTGACTCTTCCCACCTCTTACCAGCACCCCCTTAGGCTAAAACGTAGTTTCTGCCCAGATGGTTTCAGCTGCCCCCAGGGGACTGAGCAGCCTCTTCCTCCCAGAAAAGTTTCAGCTAACCCAGACACTCCTTTTTTTAAAGGAAGAGCAGTTCTCTGAGAACAAATAGACAGGTATCAACCATCACTCCATGATATATGAAATCATGG
>NW_016690206.1:5149296-5243799 GCF_001604755.1 Lepidothrix coronata | reverse complement strand
CAGTGTGCCCAGGTGGCCAAGAAGGCCAATGGCATCCTGGCCAGTGTGGCCAGCAGGACCAGGGAAGTGATTCTTGCCCTGGACTCAGGGCTGGTGAGGCCACACCTGGAGTGCTGTGTCCAGTTCTGGGCCCCTCAGTTCAGGAAGGACATTGAGATGCTGGAGCAGGTCCAGAGAAGAGCAACAAGGCTGGGGAAGGCACTTGAGCACAAGTCCTATGAGGAGAGACTGAGGGAGCTGGGGTTGTTTAGCCTGGAAAAGAGAAGGCTCAGGGGAGACCTCATCACTCTCTACAACTCCCTGAAAGGAGATTGTAACCAGGTGGGGGTTGGTCTCTTTTCCCAGGCAACCAGCACTAGTACAAGAGGACACGGTCTTAAGCTCTGCCTGGGTAGATTTAGGTTGGATATTAGGAAGAAATTCTTTACAGAAAGAGTAATCAGCCATTGGAATGGGCTGCCCAGGGAGGTGGTGGATTCACCATTCCTGGAGGCTTTTAAGATGAGACTGGATGTGGCACTTTGTGCCATGGTCTATTAACCATGGCGGTGTTGGATCAAGAATTGGACTTGATGATCTCAGAGGTCTTTTCCAACCCAGTTGGTTTTATGATTCTGTGAAAGGTTGATGATGACTTTAAAAATATAGAAAAGAATAACAGCGTTGTACTAAAAAGTGCTAATTACTCTGAGAACTAAGTGGTTAGGTATTGTCTGTTCATATTATTTTTTAATATGCGATTTTCTACTTTTACATGTGCTCTCTCCCTCATAAGATCTTTCCATAAAGCCACTCCTGTCCTCCTTCAAGTCTCTCCATGAAAACCTTTCTTGATGTAAAGCTTATAACGACCTTAGTAATGGTTAAACAGTTGGCAGCTGGCTCCAGATGATCATAGGGACAAATACTCTCATTCTTTTCCACTTCTGCTTGACTGTATCTGACTTTCAAAGGCCACAGGTTCTTATGGCAAGCATGATTTTTTAGACAGTTTGTAGACTTTAGCACAGTGGGACTGTAATCTCCAGGCTAGAAAAGTAGGCAGTTTGCAATGCAAAGAGGTGATAACCATGATCTCAGTACCAAGAACTGATATGTGGAGCCTCTTAGGCCTCAGTTACACCTACTTAGGCTGAAGAAGGTAAGATAAACCAGCTGGATGTCAACTATCACACATTATCATCCTGCCCTCTGTAAACACTGTTAGAGGTAAGCACTAAACCTCTGTAGAAATGCATAGTGATTTGTCTATTTTTTCTTTAAAACAGTCGTCTTACTAGATCCAGTGAGATAATCGAGAAACACATCTCAAGATTCTTTTTTTCTGCTTAGGATTGAACATGACTAAAAATGACTAATTCTAGTAAGATTTACCTTACTGAAAGTATTAAGCCCCAAAGAGTTAGCTGGAAATATCAATTTACCAATCTGATAACATTTATAACTTTGTAGCAGACATTCAGTTGGTACTGTTTGAAGAGATTATTGTCACCTGAGGAACTGGCTCCTATTGCTGTATTTTGGTTGTCTTTCACAGTGTCAACAGCTGAATAAAATGATGAGCAGAGTTAGAACCAGACTCAGTTTTAAGCCCTGCTGATCTAAGGAGGGGGTAGGGGGACAGGCTTCTTAATTTAACTTAAATGAAAAAGTGAAATTGGCTGTTACTCTTTTAAGCTCTCTGGTGAATTTGGGGACATAGCAATTCCAAGAAATAAAGATTATCAAACAGAATGCAAATGAAAACAATATCACATCATTAGATCTTTAGGTATTAAGTTAAAGTAATTAGTCTTCAACTCATAGTAACTATAATATCACCATACAGCTCTGCTACAACGGTTTAATTAAACCACATACCCACTAGATTTGAAGTCTTAATAAAGATTAAAAAGATCAAGGCCACAAATAAAAATCACTAAGAAAATAATAAAACACAGTGGACAGTGGTTCAGATCTAAAAGGAGGGTGCAGGAGAAGTAAGTGACCAATTTTCTGCACCTGTAACCTATGAAACATGGAAAAGTAGCCATGTTTGAAGATAGTAATTCAATTTATGACTTTGCCTTACCTCTAGGTTCCACAAGAAGGATTTCCCCACACTTTTTAGCACATGAAAATTTTTAATTAAAACAAAACAAAACCTCTCTAGCAGCAAGAGAAGTGAAAGAATGAAATTACAGCCCTTGTTGCAGTGCATTCCTTACTCATCGTAATGAACTGCATGGCCAACATGTTTGAGTTTTGTAAACATCACAGTTCTTTCACTAGCTTTGCCAGGAGGAGATAAAAACAATCTTTCAAATAAAATTTTCATCCCAAGCTAGTCAGGGCAAAACACAGCTTTAGATTTCTTAGACTGAAACAGTAAAAAAGTAGGCAACTATGACACAAGTTGGAATTGGGAAACTTACGCTAAGTACATTGATCAAAAGAGACGTGGGAGCTACAGGGCACAGGTTATTATCTTTTACAGTCTGTTTTGTTTGTTCTTTTAATAGCAAATGGGTAAAAATCCCACTCACAAGCTTCCATATGTTCAGCCAGAGCAGAGAAATATGCTGCACAATGATCTATTTCTGAAAATGAGACTTTTATTCTCTACCAATTTTTTACACATTATCCAACTGTTACAAGCCCTTGCAGATACCTCAAGTGATACTTCAGATACAGTCATACAGAACTATATATATATGAGCATAGAGACTAATATTCAGGAACATATAAACACCAAAAACTCTAAATGTGACTTGAAATTAATTCCCAGGCAGCATACAAAAGGAATTTTCTCCATGCAGTCAGGTTTCTTTTTATTACTACCATCAGGAATTTGCAGCTTATACTTGTAGCTTGTGGAAACCAAATAAAAATGATAAATGAAAATTATCTATTTCAATATGTTAAAAAATGTTGACATGTACTAGAAATATACTCATTCAACATCCTACTGTTTTTAATACTATACTCTTAAATAGATATGTATACTTTATACAAACTAGTGTTACAATACAATTTCATTTGTCACTGTAACACTCCAGCCCTGGGAAGCTGCAACTTCGTGGGCTCAGCTAGTTTTACATTTAAATATATATTTAGGGTTCTTTAATACCTCGAGATAATGTTAAGAGAATAAGTCACAAACTTGTTCTCAAGAGGTGCTTTTATTAGGAGGACAAATAAGGAAACTTGGCAAAAGTTTAAAAGGGCACCACACAAACTAGACAAAATGTTCCACCACAGTACTAACCCAGCACATACTAATCCACAACATTTAAGTCAGAATGCAATCCCTCCAGCTTCAAGCCACCCCGAACATCAAGAAAGGAGCAAAGAAAGAGAAGCAGAGGGAGAAAGAAGAGACAAGAAGAAAGAGGGAGAGACAGATTATATAGCTACCACTGAAACTTTGTGGAAGACCAGCTCTCATACATCTATATGGCAGGACTGCGACAGGAGGCAAACACATGCCTATGGTTTTATCTGCTCTGGTCTCTCTGGCCAACCCCTCCAGGTGGGGTCTCTGACCCACCAGCCACTCTGGGGTTCCAGGCCAGGGTGAGGGGCAGTGTCCTCACTGTCCCTGCCAATCTGAGCCTGGCTTAGGGGCTCCAGGAGGTGTGGTGTGTTATAGTTTTCCTGGGCTGTTTGTGACTGACAACTACTCTGGAGCTTTTCCCCATGTAGGATCCAGGGGCCTGCCATGAGGAATACAACACCACCCCACCTCCACGAGGTCTGACCCATCCCTTCCCCCCCTCCACACACACACACAAACACACACACACACACACACACACACACACACACACACACACACACACACAAACGTGAACCCCCCCCAAGGTGGTTCTGACCTAATAATTACTGATCTGGTGTCTAACAGTCACCAGATTACATACATACATATTTCTTAACGTTTCATTTAATCCGTTTTTTCAGTACATTATTTTGAATTATTTTGGTTGGGTTTTCTGGTTTGGTTTTCTTTTTTTTAGTTTGTTTTGTTGGTTGGTTTGTTTGATTTTTTGGGAGTGGGGTGACGTATGTCTTTTTTTATATACTAGTATTATTTCTTTAGAAACATTACTAAATATTCTTGCAGACTCTTTAATTCTACCTTTTTGGAACTATAACAAAATGAGAAAGATTCTATGGAGGTATGAATCTCTCTTCAGGTAGACATTAGCTGCATTTATACAAGACAATTGTGTGTTGTATATTCTTGTGCTGTCTTGTAAAAGGAGTACAAAGGTAGAAGTTAAGAGGTTATATACATTTTGAATGAATTACTATATGGAGAAGGACAGGAAAGATAACTGACTACCCAGATTCCTTTTAGTGTTTGGACTTGGGATATTTACTTTAAATTTTTCATAAAGACTACACTTCTACACCTGCTAGCTAGGCATGAACCCAGTTAGAAAAGTATATCCTCACTATGCATCAATTCAAAAAGAAACTTTTTTTTGTAAAAAAATTTTAAAAGCACCTTGTCCAGTCTATACGTGGGATACTACTCTCAGGAAATTCAATGGATGCTTTTGTTGCCTTAGACTACAATAAATAATTTCTTAAGTTTTAAACTAATGACATTCACAGCTGCATACTGTATTATAAAAAGTAACCTTTTTTCAAAAAACAAACAATACAAATGGCCTGGGTCCCTCTGGTATTGTTATCTAGGAAACGGTTTTTTTTTATTATTTTTAAATATGCTGTCTTCTTGCCTCACTTTTTTTAGACCCCTTTTGTCCACGTTGGCCTAAACATCTCCTTAAAAAAGACAGTTTGAGGAAAGGAACATATTGACATCAGTTATACAGAAAACACATTCAAATCAGACTCTTCCTAGGATTCAGTAAGTCTTCATTACTATTAGTTGCTTCCCATAGAGCAGTTAAAGAAGATATTTGAATAATTGTCTTCCCAACTCACAAAAAGTTTCCTCTTGCTTTTCTTTTATGAAATTTAAGCTAATAATGAATACTTTTCATTTCTTATCCAGAACTTTAAATAACAGGGATAAGAAGCTAGGCACAATTCATTATGTTTAACTAGTAAGAGAAGTCAGTATGGCATGTAGACTACAGTTCTGAATGCTGATGAATACTTCATCAAAAGAATTATCACTTAGCAAGATGACGAAGGCAATATATCAATTATCAAAAATATCTGTATTCTAATCTGGTGCTTTGCATTATTTAACATTTTCTGACACAAAATATATCTTAACTCCCTTTTCTATTCTGTGGCCATTAATCCCCTGATGTAGAACACAAATGTCAATGACATAGCAAAACACTGCTGAGATTAAGAATTAAATGAAAATCAATATTTCAATTGGCTGAAAAACTAACCTCTCTGACCTGCTGAACAGTAAGGCTGAAAATGGAGTCCACAGTTCTCCTTCTTTTTTTTTTTTCCCCAGTTGTTTCAGATGAAGCTCTGATAAGCTGAAAAAGAAAGGTAGAGGGAAAAAAAAAAAAAGCATAAAAATTGGTTTCAGTTTTACTGAAACAGTTTAAAACATCTCTAGGTCAAGCATCACTCGCATTAGCACTACTGACAAGCTACTTTTGCTGAAACTAACTTTGCATGCATAATTAATTATTCAAGCCTTTTTTTTTTTCTTCTTTTCTGAGTGTTATTTGGATGCTAAATGGAGGAATTTATTCATGTGTCCTGGTTAACATTTGAGGAATTACTATAAAACCGCAATTATATTAACTGGCTAAAAATCTCACAAACCTCCATCACTTACTCTGATTTTGACATGACTAATATATCAAAATCAGGGAAGGGGAAGTATCAAATCTTTTTTGAGGTGCATATGATCCATCTCAAAACTCTGCAGAAGCTTCCTGGTAACATCCCTGAATGTAGATGACCTCCTTTGTTTGTACATAAGAGTTCTATTTTAGTTTGTTTGTTAAAAGGGTGTATAGATTCTCTACACATACATATAAGAATTTCTCCTCCCATAAATTAAGAAAAAAAAATTCTCATCAGATATCTACAGACAAAGCCTTTGAGACACAAGTAACTAGGTTCTTTGAGATAAAATCTAGTGGAATGAATTGGAGTGTACATTTATATAGGAATACCCATGACTGTGAAATATGATGTCAGTGCAAGTGACACTAATTTTAAATTTGTTAAAATTCTTCCTCTTCTGATTTTCTCTTTATCACTTTGTGTCCAGGGCCAAATAGTAATAGGAAATAGACTCCAGAAATACACACAGCAAGGTGAAATATTTAGGTTCATTGGAGGTTAGACTAACATGAAACAGCCTTCTGTAAGAGTATATGATCAAAATGTACTGTGTTACCTCTGAAAGTAGCCTTTGGGGTAAATTAAGGCTTTAATTAAAAAGCTAGTTTAGTATATATGTGAACGAGTTAAACTCTACTAGATGGCAGTAAATGTAGATGTTGTGGTATCAGTTTAAACTTTCAGATGTAAAAATCTGATGTTGAAATCCTACTTTTTTTTTTTTTTTAATTTGTTTTCTAGACCTGCCTGAGGCATTACTTTGATGCTATGTAAAATTTATACAGTACTGTAGACATGCTCAGGAAACAGTTGCTTTAGATCCCCAAATACTACCAAAGTCTTATACCCAACACTGTCTCCATGTCTCCACTGCTGCATTCCCTTCTTTATGTGAGACTGAGGCATATGTAAACTAACATGAGAAATAAGTTTGTGTGTCAAATCCAACTACAAGTTGCAAGAAGGTTCTCTGCTGTCTGAAAAACATGTGAGCACACCTGGAGGGCTCCCCAAACCATGAAGTACAGGTTCTAGCAGTTAAGGTTAATGAATATTTTCTTCTTGGCTTCTGATAATGGTTCTTAATCTTGATATTTTATTAACACATATTTGAGGTGATTGTATGTTTGTTTCTTTTTTAAATAAATGTACATACTTAGATGTATAGTATAAAAACTTATTTCTTCCTGAAAGAGACAATTTTTTATATATTGGTGACTAACATCATTGGCAATAAATTTTTTAATAATAACCTCATGAAAGGAATTAATTTTGATCTTGTTACAAAGAAGTTCACAAGCAACCTCACATTAATTTTGCTTTTAAAAATCAAATAGAGCAGTAACTGTTACTATTATTCTTTTAAAAAACCCCAGGTTTTTGTTGGTAAAGAGTACACTTTTTGAAAAACTACTAAAAAACTAATCATTTTTTTAGTAATTTGTATGACTGAGATACACATATTTCTAGAGCATTTTCTTCAGATTTGAACTTGGAATTTTATATATTTGTGCATGTGTGTATTTTGCTTCCTGCTTCCTCAATTACAACCCTTGATTCCCCTAAGGTGAACAGTGAAAAATGAGTAATTTAAACACCTAAATATATCTGAAGTCAGACAATAGAGTATTTACATAATTTGAAACAACAAATATAATGAGATTATAAAGTACATGTATTTTAGATTTCCTCTGAGTAAGGATCATTCTCATTATATTTTTCAGATTTTCCTTTCAGTTATTTTCAATTTGTCATCACAGTAAAACACTTCTTAAGGAAGTGCATTAGCTATATGAAATGGAAACATAAAAACCTAGGGGCACAATTCTCCTCTTAATAAATATGGCTGCATTGCAAATATGGTGTAGAATGTTTTTGCAGCCAGGAGTATTTCAATTTGGATCAATCATGTCCTGGATAAAAATTTAATCTTACTGATTTCAGCCTAACCTTTGAGGAGAGCAGGTATTTCAGTTGCCATCCTGAAGAAGTAGGAGAATTTAGCATTTTTTTCTTTCTCTGTTTCAAATCCATCTCTTGCTTGTAGAGTACTGAACTCTTGCACTGTAGAGACGTTGATGAAACTCAGACTAACAAACACTCTCTGTAAAATTGGCATGCATTTTTATTAGCTGAGTTTTTTCTTCTTCCCAACTACCTTTCCAGCCCCAGGTGTAATAACTTTAGGAATACAGAATCCCTGTGAATTCCCTGGCTGAAAAAGTGTGGTACTTGGCAGATGATGAGATATCTACTAGAATCCGTATGGATTTATTCAATTAAAACCAATACCATGAGATTCTTACTAAGGTCTGTGAGGAAAAGACAATTCTATTTGGGACAAGCAACAAAGTTCTTTAGGTTTAAAAACCTTAATATGTTCATGGTAAAAAGATTAACACCTTTCCTGCAGTTCAACTGTTTTATGTTCTTAAGTGGACTGCAGAAAAAGCAACACCTGCTCTTTAATTATTTGCAGATCAGGTGACCTTGTCTGTTCAGATAGTGGGAAAATTTTGATAAATTCTAGTTCATATCTTATATGATAAAACAAAAATGTAACTTGGCACTGCAACCTCCTTTCCAGACACTCTAATTTGAAAGAAACACATAGATTTAATAATTCACTCCATGGATTTAACCCCATGGATTTAATTTTGCAAAGAACCCCAAAGTGAAAAAGCCTTTTAAAGTCTTCTGATATAGCTCAAACTCCAGGGAATGAGGAATGTGTTAATGTTCACACAGGTCAGCAGTGAATGGTCTTTATTAGAACTAAGATCAGGAATTTCATCTTAGCTTTGAAGTACAGGTATAATAATACAGAAAATTTGATCCACATCAAAACTAATGTCTAGTACTGCCCAGAAGTAATTTGAGTTCCCAAACCCCTATGCGTCCCCTGTATCCATAACTCTAGCTGTACTTATTTCAGGAACACCTTCTGTTAGAGAATATTTAGAAGCTTTATTCAATCAACAAAGTAAACATCAACAGTGCTGTTGAGAATTTGACCATTATCCCTTTATTAGCCGAGGAAATGAGACCCATGGCATTTGACATTCACAATGTTACCTACAGCTGAGGACAAGTCTTTGTTGCCACATTGTTTACCTCCTTAAAATACCAAATCATTTACTCCTAGTGAAAATGTGAGAGAACTCTATGTAGACAACCACTGCAGAATTACCATTTTTAGGTGGTCAGTAAAACTGCACTGCATAATAAAATCTTACTGATAAGATGGCAGCTGCTTTTATTACTGCTGTTCTTCCATTTCTTTTCCCAAACAAAAAACCACCTCAATTCTTCTGTTTCCACTATGTCTAAATGGTTTCACATACAGCTCATTTGCTCTCACTAGAAAGACAACCACAAGCACCTTATGTTTTTTGCCGAAAATGTCCTGTCTGGTTCTGACAGACATCCGTGCACAAACTGGAGGTTCTTCTGCTAGTTCCTGGCCTCAAAGTTGCTTTAGGAAATAAAAGAATGGAAGAGTTGGTTGAGAGTGGCTGAGAATATACAACTACCTACATGTGTTCCTAGTAAGAGAGGAATATAACAAGTATTTTCCCCGGCTTCCAGAACTCTGCTTCTATGTTGGGAGGCTTAGGCCTTTCCAGCAGATCTGCACTCAGAGCCCCCTCAGAAAGTAGATGGGTGGGCTTCTTTAATTTCTTAATGAGGAAAAAGCCAAACAAGCGTGAATTTGCCTCAGATATCACATGGAATAAGAATGACAAAATAAACTCTTATATTGCAAACAGTATGAAACAACGGCCAGATGTGGACTATTAGCATCTATTCACATGGAAATAATGATTTGGACTGATGTCTCGATATTTTAAAAGCTGCCTCTCATCTTTCTGTATTGATACTATGAGTTAATCCTCCTGTTACTCTTCCAATAGCAATAATATTGACTTTCTGGATATAAAGTCATATGTAATTTATATCATTTTCTCAGATAATTGTATAGGCAGGAAAAGCTGTAAGCTAACTCATCAGAAGGAGCTTTCTTTTTTTATTACACAAGCCATCAATTCTGTATGGTACATGTACAGTTTGGAGAGTGGAACTAGATGTATGAAAGGAGAAGACTCTTACACAGCTCCTTTTCCTCTGTGTTGGACTGCTTCATGCTTTGCTATTTGAACTGACTCGTAAACCCACTCATTAAATAGGTTCAGGTTTATGGAAAAGGAGGAGGAGCAGAACTAAAAGGAGAGTAAACACCAAATCACTTCCCCCCTGCCTCTAGCATTGTACAGGGTTCTGTGTGCATTTGCAGCAACACTACTGCATCTCTCCTGCATGTCTGTTACTGTCCAATACTTCTGTTTTGTTGTGAGTTGCCAGTGGGATTGTGTACTCAGAATTTAAAGAGTAATGGAGGGTGGGTGGTGAGTGAGCAGAAAATAAGAATCTTTGAAATAACTACAAATAAATTTATTAAGAAATGTCATCAATGTACAAAGATCCCTGAAAGATCTGCGTTTTCCAAGTGTATTTGTCCATAATTTTGTCTACATCATTTAGTCAGATGTCTCATAGATCTCTACTAAGGTTTTGCTAAGGGGTAAGCAATTTTTTTCCAATACTTGAGGTGTTTTTGAAGAAAGTAAGAGTTACACAATTTCTTCACTTGAACACTTATGGGGGAGGGAAAAGAAACTTAGAGGAGACAGAGTATGGTATTACAAAGAAAAGAGAACATTTTGATGGATAAAATAATCATCTTATTGAACAGCATGGAGAACAACACAGAATAAAAAATTTCAGAAATAAGTAGAACATTCTTTACTGTTAGGAAAAGCTAAACTAGTAAATACACAATAATGGTGGTGGAAAAAAATAATCAAGAACTGATGAATGACTAAGTTTTATCTCATCTTTTTTTTTATTATTTAAAATTAATTCTTATTAAAAACTGGAAAAAAAAAAGGAAATTTCTTTTGCAGTCAAATATCAATATCATACTAAAGCTACAGAGAAAGTGTTTTGCCCTTTTACTCAAGATCCAAATTATAGACATTTATCCAATGTCACAATAAAGCTTGTCTTGGAAGCATTTGCCTTATATCTCTTGGACATTAAGAAAACTTACTTTTCTTTTTTTTTTTATTCCAGTGAAAATTTGTATTTATCATATTTTATTACTATTTTAGAAAACTATACATTTTTTAGATTTCAGTAGATTTTCTGTTTAAATTTTGATATTGAATGAAACCTAGTTACATGCTGTTAATATTAGTTTCAATCAACAGGCTACAGCTCAGGCCCCTAAATGGTCTGAATATTACCATGAAAAATTAGTTAACAAGTCTATTATAATTTTATAATTTATTTTAATTCATTATACACTGTTATATTATAACATTCTTGTATTCTAATTTCATTTTTTTTCTGATACAGTCAACAGACTCTTTTCTAAATTCAGTGGAAATTTGACACCTAGCTTTTTTCCTCTTTTGGACAAAAATTGTCTGAGATGATTGTATAAATTTCTATACATTTTTTTCAGTCAGTTTTAAATTACCAGTACCTTGAGTATTTAGATCAGTGGGTGATTACAGGAGGATAAGGAAGACAGCACTGCAGGTGATTTCCTGGATCATTACTTCCACAGTTCCATTATTATTGGCAGAGCTGCTCAACAAATAAAACTGATTATCACACATATATTACGCACATAGACAGAAATGAGGAAAGAAAGAAAGTCCTGAAGTTAGACTTACAAATACGAAGGCTAATATTCTCTAATGCATCCTGCCTACTGAGGTCCTCAGCAATTTTTCATTTTCTGCAGAAGGATCAAGATCGTATTCTAAACTATATAATGGCAAAGCACACTCTCCCCATACAAAAAAAAATTGCAAAATTTTGGTTATTCTTTTTAATAAAGTTTCAATACCCCTTTGATGGTTTCTTTGAGGAAAGCAATAAGATGTGAGTATTAATATATATTTTGAGCCAAGAAAAATTAGGCAATGAGTTTATATTAGCATGTATGTTGCTAATGTGATGTATTCATCTACAGGATTAAATTTTATCTTTAAAACTAATCTTTTATTAAATCACAGAAAGTTTAAGAACAGCCATTACAGTGGGATTTGATATTTAAATCAATGACAGCCCTAGTCCATTTACCTTTTTTAAAAGAGTTAGCATGAGAGCTACCTGCAGAAAATAAGTTTGCATTCCCTTTGTGACTCCTCTGTCCTACCTTATGAATTTAAAAAGAAAGTTTATCTTTTTAATTTTATTCTCAGAAATAGGTCACAGTGACTTCTAGAAGGCTTAACATTAAGAAATCACTTTTCCTTTAGGAGATACAAATCTTAATGAAGGGAGCCAAAAATGTCTTACTCTTTAGAATAGGTTTATTACTGATTTATCAGTTCATTATCCTCCTAATTTCCCCATTTATAAATCTGATTAACTCTTGGACTATCCTCATGTCACTGTCTATGCGATATTACATTAAATCCTCTGATGACTTACTAAGATCATTTCCCTGACTTTCCTGAACTCTATAGATATTTTACATGCCTTGAGGAAAAAAAAAATATAAAAAATACAATAGTATAGATTCAAGGCAAAAGATCTCTAAAGGTATTTAGGATAATTAGTCCTAAAATCTTTAGAAAATCACTTTAAATAACAACAATCATGATATATTCCTAGAGATGTTAATATATTGGGCCTAGACCTCCCTCCTCACTCTGTTGGTATTAACAGCTATTTTAAGGTATGTGTTATCAGAAGGTGTCAAATGCTATTTGTTCTTTTAATTTCACATCCTCTTTAGTGTCTCTATTTCAGGAGTGGAAGAAGGGGAAGAGGAAAAGAGATAATGATAAATTTGCTTCAAAGCCAGTGATACTCCCTCCCCGCTCCCCATTTTATAACACTATTTAGTAAAACAAAGTGCCTTCTTCTAAGAGAAGACAAAAGGGTAAAATGTGTTGATGATCCAATAGAAGCACATTTATGATAAGAATTCTTTATCATAAACAAGAACACACATTACAATGTACTTTGCACACCTCAGAATTACATCTAGTTTTTCAACCAAAGAACTTAGGCTGCTTCATTAAGCCTAAACAGCATAAGAAATCGGTCTTCTCAATATATTTAGTTTCACTTCGAGGATGGTAAAGTGCTTTGCTAGCTTTTCCATTTTTGCCAGTCTGAATAATTAATTGTTTTAATGCCATTTACATTTACTGATGAAAAGCAATACTTAAAATCTCATAAATAATAAGCATGCATAATTTGTGTTTCAATTACTGAATTTATAAGATCTCTGAATGCTATTCAGTGCATCACTAATGTACTTTTGGCCAATAATTTCTAAATAGTTAGCTTTCTAATTTATAATTTTTTCCCTTGGAAGTACATATCTCAAACTTTTCTTCATCTTATAGCTGGAAATAAAAAACAAATTCTTCAATGTACCGACCACATATATTTATATTTCAAGATTTGTAGCTAATCTACATTTTAAAATGAGATTATGGCCATATTTTCCATTTCATTATTGTAGAGAATTTGTTAAATATAAGTTAAATTTCTCTTACTTTCATTTGTTAGAATGGATATTAGAATCAGAAGTTAAAATCTGCTCATATGTTCTACAAATATAGTAGTGCTACTACCTAATACTTTCTAGTCAAAGATTACACCTTACACCACTTACAGAATTACTGGAAGCAAAACCATAAAACTTTTTGCAGGGATCCTGCAAAAGCTCAATTCCATAATGACATGCTTTCATGGTTTAACTCCAGCCAGGAGCCAAGCCCCACATAGTCACTTGTTCACTCTCCCACCAGCAGGATCGAGTGGAGAATTGGAAGAGTAAAAGCTAGAAAACTTATGGGTTGAGAAAAAGACAGTTTAATAGGGAAAGCGAAAACTTTTTCCACAAGCAAAGCAAAACAAAGAATTATTTCACTGCTTCCCCTGGGCAGGCGGGGATTCAGCCATCCCCAGGGGAGCAGGGCCCCGTCACGCATAATGGTGACGTGGGAAGACAAATGCCATCACTCCAAACATCCCATCCTTCCTCCTTTCCACCACTTTATATACTGAGCATAATGTCATATGGTGTGGAATATCCCTTTGGTCAGTTTGGGTCACCTATCCTGGCTGTGTCCTCTCCCAGCCTCCCATTCACCCTCAGTCTGCTTGCGAGTGTGGCAGCACAAAAAGCAGAAAAAGCCTTGACTCTGTGTAAGCACTGCTCAGCTATAACAAAAACATCTCTATATTATCAACCCTGTGCTCAGCATAAAACCAAAACGCAGCCCCGTATTAGCCACAGTGAAGAAAATTAACTCTACCCCAGCCAAAACCAGCACACATTACAAAGGCTGAGAATCAATATGTTTTTGACCAAAACACTTAAACTGGGAGTTTAACAATGGTTAAACAGTGGAAGCTGTATTAGCTGCTATTGATAAAAATAATTGCTTAAATATCCTATTGTTACCTCCTTCGGACTCCAGTAAGTTCAACCTGCCTTCTTATTTTTTCATGGTTTTAAAAAGTAGCTGTTTTAACCGGTGTACACAAAGGGAGAACTAATCAAGGCATCTTTAAGTCCATTATGTCTGTTTATAAATATATTAGGACTAATTCAGCAAATTTGGAGAAGCAATAGCTTAGGGTAATTAAAGTTGTCTTGTACTTATACTGAGGGAGTCACGATTAATAATGGGAGACACTATGGCTACTTGACCCTTCTTAGAGACACCATCAGATGGAAATATGACAAGATCACATGGGATCTCTATTACTAGAGTGCCTGGAAGAAATAACCTCTGAACACCCTCCATTTTTTCCCTCAGAACAAATCTTAGTGAACTTAGACCCTTTTCTTCTTCTTCTTCTTTTTTTTTTTTTTTTTTTTTTTTTTTTTTTTTTGTTGTTGTTGGTTTTTTTTTTAATAATTATTAAATGCTCATACTGGTATTAGTGAGAAACTGTGAATATCTATTAGGAGTCAGTGAGGAGTCTCTGGAGATCAGGATCAGGTAGATGAACATTTATAGTCAAAGTGCCATCCAGTAATTTTAACTGAAGGCCTTTGGCAACTAATGCTTAATTGCTCTGGTCTGTTTGAATCTTCAGTGAACAGTATTTCCAAGTAATTCTCTCAATTTAAAATAAGTGTAATTGCTAACAAAGCCATATGCAACCTGCACAGTGAATGGTTCAGTGATTAGTGACTAGAATTTCACTTAGGCAACGATACATAGTGGATAGCTCAAGCTATCAAAATAATTCTGATTACAATGCTCAGTACAAAGAGCAGACTTAGGCTGAGGGAATTAATTTGACTTCTGTGAGACAGAGACTATTAGCAGTTCTTTTTGCTAACACAATTTACTATTGTCAGAAATTCAGTTTGTATTGTAGTTATTTATTAATAGCAGGATAAAGGTAGCTTCATTTAAAAAAACAGAACAAACTATTAAAAACAAGTCCCCAAACCAATCTACATATGATATTTGTAATTATTAATATAAGCTAATCTTCATAAACTTAGGGGACCTGCATCCTATTTATGCAAACTACCTTATTTTTGCAGTCAAGAAAACAAACAAACAAACAAACCCCCCAAAAATAAACTTTAAAAAAAGCTTTGTATGTTCTTATCTCATCAATATCTCATAGATGTCAACAGCATAACTTTCACTTATATGAGATATCATAATTGCATAAGTCTGAGAAGTTTACTGGTTTTCTATTGACTTTTGCTCCATATAAAATATCAACAACACTGAGAAATCTCAAAAAAGAAGTTTTTAAATTATGTATTTTGTAATGTACCACAACCTTAGCCTTACACATCCAGTTGGAAAATATTAACCTCAAGAACAACAATAATAACAAATCATATACTTGGGTGTCTCATCATTTCAAGTTTCAATGGGTTATGTGAAAGAACCTGTTTTCCTCAATGGTAATATAACTCATCTATACAAAGAGAAAAACTGATATTTGTAAACTAATCAAGGATACCTAGACAAGCTTTTCTTCCCCATGCATTACCTCATTACCCTGTGAACATTCAATAACACGGCTGAACATAAAATTCATATAACTATATAAACATGACATATTAGAAAAATGAAAGAATGTGAGAATAATTTTACTTACCTATGACTAAATATCTGTTTTGACATTTAATTTCCATAGATGCCTGGAGCAAATTATGGCTATGGAAGGCAAGCAGCTACACACATACTTGGTACAGAAACTTCACAGATTTTTGTCTTTAGTGGAGATACAAATACATCGCCATACGTCTGATACCTCTCCCACTAAAGTTAATGCAACTTTTTAGGGATCCAGAATCAACTGAGTCCGTAAACAGAAACTCCATTATCTTACAGAAGATACCTAATGATAAACGGCTCACAACAAACATGTACTTGCCAAACAATAGAAAACTGTGCTTGAACTAATGCTGACTTGAATTGAACACTCATCCTTTAAGGCACAGCAGTGTTAGGAGTCAGAAATCAGAATACATTGTGGCTGTGTGAGCACACGTGTGTATTGTATGAGAAGGCCGCAACTGGTCCAAAGAGCATTCTTTGAGTCACACAAGAAATTGTGTAATTCTAGTACATGCCATCCTTGACACAGCTTTGGTGTCTTTAGCCATGGTCAGCACAGTGACAGAACCAAGTCCACATGACTTAATTCTTCAGCTCCTGAGCAGGTTTGAACGAGAACAATCCCAGTCTCTCTGCCTGAACACAGCTGCCGTACAAAGCTATATGAGAGAAAGTTGACAGCTATTTCACCCTTCTGCAGTGATGCAGCTGTTTAAAACCAAGCAGGAATCAAAGCTTGCTGATAACGTGCTCAGAAGTTCTGTGCACACCTGTTGCCTTGTTAGGAAGATGTTGAACACACTGGAAAGGAACTATTCTCCCTTAAGGTTTTTAATTATAGTTGATGTTAATTATGAGTACAGTTTGTAGTCAATACATTTCTATTTCAGTATAAAGTTACAACACAAGACAATGTTTTCTATTTGGAAGCATCTCAGTTCCAGTATAGACAGACTGACTGCTTGAGAGGAAAATAAATGGATAAGGGAATTAAACACAAGAAGTAAACCACAGATCAACAAATCATATTTATGTAACTGTCAAATCACTCCACTTCTACCAGACAGTTCAGTGAGTGCTTCCTTAAGGAGAACTTTTTTTGGTACCTTTCAGACAGGTCTCTGCACCTGCACAATGTGGTTTCAAAAATACCAGGTACCTTGCATGAGTGGGGGATGTGAACATTCAGAGTAAGGTCCAACCCATTGAGTGATATATTTAAATCCACAGTTGTCCAAGTGAAACCAAATACAATTCACTGCCTCTGTAACTGCAAATAATTGCCTAATAGTAAAATTAAAGTGCATAAAGTAGTTAGCTACTTGCCTATTCCATATTGCATTATATAACTAAGGAGAGTGGATATTTTACATTACCACACAGCCCAGTGTGGAGTGGCCGGTTTCACCCCATGCCACACACAGACCACCCCAGCTGGCTCCATCAGCCTCACTGCAAGGCAAGACTGAGTCCCTCAGACACAGAAGGGCAAGGTTAATGTGCTAATAAAGCTCTCAAAGAATAATGCAAAGAAGCTGACTGTATGTCAACACAAAAGGAACAGAGAGTGGCCTTTGTTTTAGATAACAGCTATTAATAGTTACAAGGATTATCTAGAGGTGTCAATGCCTCCCTGAGTTAGTCAGACAAGTATAGGGGGATGAACATTACTTTGGCCCAACACAGAGTACAAAAACTAGGCAACCAGCAAAATAATTTTGAAGAGAGAAACTGGCTTGATCTTGTTTCAGCCCGTATGTTCCCTCCTGGCAGATAGGGATGCCCAGTTGTGGCAGTGAATGTATCGCAGAGACCAGCAGCACGAAACACGTTGGTATATGTCTGAAGTGTGTGTTGCTGTTGCTGTATTTTGATAAGTGTAACTTACAAGTGCAGTGTTTTCAGTATATTTTGCATTGCTCTGCAGAAATCCTGTGTAACACAAAATATCTTCAAATAAGTATATTCAATATTAAATATTATATTCTCCACGAGTGGAGTATCCGAAAGAACCTGGTCAGAGCATCTGACAGTCTCACCATCCCACTCTATTTTAATTGCTAGTAGATTAAATTATTTTTCCCAGGTTGAATGTGTTTTGCCCGTAACAGTAACTAGTAAGGGATGTCCAACCTGTGAGTTCTTCCGTTTTATTTCCTTGTCCTGTCCTGTTGAGAAGAGCAGCTGAGTGGACATCTGATCAGCCAAGGTCAATTCATCGCAGGGATCTCCACTGAAAAAGACAAGTTATCAGCTACAGTTTAGACCTGATTATTTCAATTTCGAAATAATAACACAACTTTCCAGCTACAGATAGAACAATAGGACTTGCAAACTAATTGTGAAATAAGAGTATAAACCATTCAGGAAGCAGATACAGCACAGACTATTCTTCTCCACTGTTGGTGGAAGTCTTGTTATGTGACCTTGTTGTTGCTCTTGAAAATGTTTTCCACTATAACAGAGTTCCACTGCTTTGTACTTCAATTCATACAAAGGAAAATGTAAATGAGACTGTAAGACTCTCTACCAACTCCAGAAATGGAGAGTTAAAAGTGAAATATCACTGCACTTCTTCCTTGCTCAGGACCTAGGGATATTGTATCTGACTATTCAAAATGGGATTATAAATCATGCTGCAGAGATTAACTAGCCCTCACGAATCAGTCATTGCTTTAGAGCATTTGTCTTCCTATGGGTAAGATTCCACAAGTAACAAGACTTACTGGGATATACATATATTAAAAGAAAAATGCTTTAATGCATAGGTTAAGGTGAGTGTTCATTCTAACACATAATGACATTAATGCTCAAAAATCCATATCAGTCCAGCTTACATCGAAAATTCTATTACTACATTATTGATTAATCAGCACTTGAACTTTAAATTTGGTTGAGAATGATCTAAATGATTCAAGTACTTTATCAATTTATTCTAGAATACCTTGCTTGTCCAAATGAAGGGATTGGAAGGTATTCTTTACTTGAGCAGTAAATTCTCTTTTGCCTAGCTGCCTGTGAAAGTTTATGGTACAATCTTAATTTTGTGTTAGAAAAATAATAGATATTGGAAGTAACAATCAGCAATATTTCAGGTATTTGATATTTCTTTCAAAAATATACTTTCCTATAGCAATTAATTTTATACTGTTTTTATTTTACTACTGTAACATATATTGATCACAGTCAAAACTCTCTTTTATATGTACTTCTCTAAGGGACCATACCCCGCATGTTATTCCCAATGCATCACAACCAGGAATATTTAAAGATGTGATTTATCTTTAACCTTCAGTTATTTTTTCAACAGATCTACTAAATTACGTGACCACACTTTAATTGCATTTAGGATGAAACATGTACACTGGGGGTTTTTTTGATAAATAACAGAACGCAATGAAAATCTGTCCAGACATTGCTTTGATTGTATCTGATACATGCTCAGTATTCTACTTTCAATGCAGATTTTATTTTCATGAATACTAAACGTAACTGGGGGTGGAGAAAGAAAGAAAAGTGAAATCACTGTGCTGAAAACAAGAAAGGGACAAAAAGGCAAGAAAGCACTTAGGAGCTGAGCAATTTGGCACTATCAATCATGACTGGTGAGACTGAGGTGATTTAATAATAATACCCCAGTCTCTAATGGACATACAATCACAAAAAAACAAGTCTGTAGCTGAAAACCAAAGCCAGTCAACTTAGTCTACTACCAATGAGTAATTAAACTGAAAAATGCTGGATTTCACAAGGATTTTGGAACCACCTACAGCATCTCAGCAAGATGAGAGTCAATATTTCATCGGGTTAGAAATAAGAAAGCAGCTGCAGTCCTGAGCAACAGAACACAGTTTGATGATTTGTGCCTCAGTTATTTCTATAGTACGTCTCAAACACACACATAGTTAAAACTCAAAATTTCTCTCACTTCTTGTATTTAATTCTTTTCCTTTTAGCAGAAATCGGTTTGTACTAAACAAAAAATATCATCTAATGTTAAGGTGAGGTAATGTGAAAGAAGGGAACTAACAGAAAAACTGAAACTAAACATAAATGTGATTCACTCCAGTTCTAACAAGATGCCTCATATTAAAAAAAAATAAAGCATACCATATTTTTGATATTACATCAAAAGTCTTTTGTCAACAACAACAACAAAAAAGTACTTTTGTCTTTTACAGCTTTTTTGAGGTACAATAATCATCACAAGTGAGACAATTCTTGTGAGTGAAGACTCTTGTCTCCTGTGGTGAGACATTTCTCCAGTGGGCAGCATTTGGTGCCCTGTACAATCAGGAATGCTAGGAACTTCCTCTGAAAGCAAAGGTTTATCATCTGTTTAAAAACCAATGATCAAACAATATGTTTATCTCCTGTAGTTAAATGTAATTGAGGCCTGAATTTCTATAACTGATCCTAGACCTGCCAATTTTAAGTTAATTGGCTCTTCTGGACAAAGTTGTAACATTTTTAAAATCTTGGCAGTACTTAATCACCATTCCGTGCTGGGTCTCAGAGTCTGCAAACCGTCTCTTAGCTTTTTATTGTCTGTGAGGAAGCAATCAGCTTTTAAAATATCTCATAACATTAGTTCTATGATAAAAGCAAATTTTGCTATAAAGAAGAAAACCACAAGTGTCTTCCACACACAGTGCTGTATAACCAACAGTTTAAGCTATGGACCAGAGTGAATATTTTTCCTGCTCAGAATCTCAAATTCAGAACTAGTCTCCAAAAAAGGAGACATTTCTATACAGTGGGATCGTAAGCAAGTCTAAACCTTTGCATTACATATTTCTTTAATGAATTTTATATTATACATTCCTTTAATACATATATTACATATTCCTACAATGCATTTTGGTTCGTAAAGGATACGAGTTGATAACAACTCTCATCAGCAGCTGGTGCTGATGAGAACAAGGCAAAACAGAGATATCTTTCTGTGGAGGCTGCTGGCCTGTGTAAATATATGGACTTCCATTATTGACACTTGTACTGATATTTTGTCTCTTGGTTTGATTTTTATAAAGTATTTGTTTAAGCAAATTTTCACAGCTTGGGAGTAATTATTTCCTAGGAAATTATATGTCTCTAGTTCTTCCATCTTACTTTCATACTTGCCAGCTCTTCTTATTAGCCTTCTCCTACCTTTCAGAGCACTGTTAATTCACATTAAAGTCAACCTTGTATTTATATTACATAATGCTTTTTTTCTCTGCAATTAGAGGAAATATATATAAATAAATGCTGTGTCTAGGATTTTACTTATTCTTTACATTGAATACACTCTAATTGAAGGAGATATAATATTATCTGCAGAAAGTTCTGTTGAAATGCTTTGAATTTATGATTATTTTGGTCTTCTGATGAGTTAAAGTGTAAATGCCAAGTATTTTGCAGAACAAGTTGTTTTTGCATTGCTCTATGGTTTTTAACTAACTAATCACAGGGCAGAAGAACAGTGATTAACAGATACTATATTTAATAAAATGCCAAGTTCATAAGGTTCCTATAATTAAGAACTCTAAAGCTCATTTCCATTAGTTTGAAATGATACTGAAATAGTATTAATAATAATTTCAACTGAAGAAACAAACAAAAAAGACTATGAGTCTTTCCTTAAGGCTCTTCAGCATCACAGAGGACAGAGTAAATCCATCTGCATCAGCAAAACAAGAATATCACAATCTTTTTTCTAAACTAATTTTAGAGAGTGAACAAAGAGGAAAAAAGGTACTATTAAGACCTTGGTTATGGGGAGCCTCCCCCCCCCAAAAAAAAGAACAAAACCCTTGTAGTCCTGGACATGGTTTAGTAGTAGATCCATTGAAAAATTCTTAGCAGGATTAATAGCAAAAAGACAGGGTTTTAGGGGGTTTGAAATACTTGAACATAGAAAACAAAGTATTTAGCCGGGACTCTCCAAATGCAAAAAGTATGAAACGTATTAATAGACAAATAAATCTGAAAATAATGATTTTGGACACCTTGAAATTAAACAGTAATAAATTTTCATTTGTAAGAGAAACAAAACAAGAAATTACTAATAATCTAATCTGTGAAGGTCAAAATTGCATAAATAGCTACACAAACACAGAAATTTAGTCCAGGATTGCTAACATTAGTAATTTTCTTTAAGAGCCCATTTTAAACTAAGTTGTGGTTTTGGACAAAGTCCTATCTTGCACAGTAACTCCATGTGCCGGTTTAAAGGTAAGCCAGCAGGAGAAATGAACTCAACTCAAAAGAGAGATTATAAGTCAGAATAACAATTTAATAAAATAATACAATAAGTATGATTATACAGACAAACAATTGGTTTTACCCCCCAAAACCCAAATGTATAACCCAGCACCCTGTGTTCTTTGGACCCCTGAGTCCAAAATAAAAGGAAAGGGAAAAACCTGTTGGTGAGAGTGTTGTTGCAGTCTGGTCAAGAGTGGTGATTGCAGTCCGGTCAAGAGTGATGGTTGCAGTCTGGTTGAAAAATGGTGGTTGCAGTCTTCCTCTGGGTCCCACAAGTGGTTAAAAAAAGTCCCAAGACTCCAAGATTATATATCCTCCAGTTCAGGCAGGAATGCCCAGTACCTCCCTCAGGGTGGGGGGTTCCTCAATGGGCGTGAGGACAGGAGCATCCTCCTGTCTCGCAGGCCTCTTAACATCTAGTTTATAGCCTGAGGAGTCAGATTGTGTAAATGGTTCACTGATAAGAGTTTCTGGGAAATGGTATGGAAGGCTATAGAATACACAGTTTTGGGTTATACCCATACAATGATGAACTGGTCCTAGCTGTTCTAACTAGGACACTCCTGACCAACAGAAGCACAAATACTTTATCTTCTGTTTTATGAGAACAGAAAACATTACTTTTCAGGAATGCTATTTAAGTGGTTAAAACTTCAACACTGTTTTTGGGAAGGTAATAGATTTTACCCAATAAATACTAGAATAGCTACTTTACCCAACAGATACTTTATGACCACAAAAATGGTGACCATTCTATAAAAGCTTGTCTCGTTGTGAAATATTATTGAGGAAAATGAGGTATAAAGGGAGAAGAATTGAAATTTATAGGAATGGGAGGTGTATTTGGTAACTTATCTGTATATTATTTAGTGTTTTATAAGTTCATCTTGGATAAAAATTCAGCAACAACTTCGGTTTAAAATCAAAATTTAAAAAAAAAAAGTAGACAAGGTTAAAATGAGCAATAAATGAAACCTTTACAGTTTCTGTTATTTCTGACACATTTAAGAGAACTCCTACTCTGTAGAAATGAACTCTACTATATATAGCCAACATCATCATTACATTTTTGCTGTGTTCTCAGCAAAAACTTACCAATTGCATTAAGTACTGTGAAAACATCACAAAGAAACAGACCCAAAGTGAGCCAGATCAAAATCTCACAGCAATAAACCTCGAAGAAATGTTAAAACTTATAACATTGACATTTAGATCAATTCATCCTTTCAAATACAGCTTCATTAATCAGTGTTATTCCAACTCTGTAATACATGGTGTACAAAAAACTAGTGGGACTATATATCTTATATGTGTATTCACTGCTTTGCTGGAACACATTTAGCTAGTTTCTGATACTAATGGGATAGATCATCAAACACGGTGTGTACTTTCTATTCTAAGTGTACCTATTTGTTTCTATTTCTAATGCTCCTGTTATATTCATCTCTGGATTCCATTTCCCAAGCTCTTTAAAATATCTGTTTTGAGTAACCAAGGTACATATATCTAGATGCAGTCAGTAGATGGACAGAGATTTCACTGTAAGTTAATAAATTGTATCAGTTTCTGTTTATTTCTTTATCTTTTTCACCAGAGATTTAAAAAACCCCTCACATTTATTTTTAAAATACTATTTCCTAAATGCAGCACAAAAGGTTTCTGGGGGTCTTTGGTGTCCAGAGCTCAACAATGAAACCTTTCCATTACATTTTTGTGTACTACTAAATAAAAAAGTCCTAATTGTACATTTTCTATTCAATTATGGCTTTACATTCTGGGTCCCACCCCTACATTTTAGAGCATTAAAGTTTTGATGTTCACATTTTAGTTCACATCTTTTCTTCATAGGTTTTATGCAGAGGCAGCAAGAAAAGTGATGAACTAGTTTTTAGTAAAAGAATCACAAGCATTTATGCATCTTATTTTTTTTATTATTATTATTATTATTTGGGTTTTGTTGGACCATACTGTTTGTTTCCAGGTTGTAACTCTTCATTTCACAGTTAGATACTTTATTTTTTTCTAAGGTAATTCTATTGTTTATTTTCTTGTATGTAGTTGGCCAACATTTTACAGCTGGCCAACCCACTTTTTATTGTTTTCTCTAAGTTACTTGTTCAGAGACTGTTATCAAGTCAGGCTAAAAGCAACAAAAGAATTCAGTTTTTTTTCAGTTTCCATTAATTCAACAAGAATTTCCCTACTTACAGATTTCTTTTCCAGCTTATTTGGCTTACTTGTGAGTTCTGTTATGGGATTTGGAAGGTATCTGTATTGCTTTAAATTCATTCAGTAAACCCCAAGAGGGTTTCAGAGGCAAAGCTTCTTAGTAAAGGATTGCAGGCTTATTGATGAGAAAAAGTTCAGCTAAAACTCACAGCACCTGCCGTTCAATGCAATTCAGTTACTCAGAGAAGTTAAACTCATTTATTTGACTTAACATTTAACAATTCATTTAAGTCATACTACCACTATGCAGTGAAGACTGTATATGGACACACAGGAGTGCACACAGTACCTTTTGGATTGCCAGAACAAAATAAGCTAAACAAGGCAATTACAGGAGACAGATATATATAGATATAGATACATATATACAGCATTTTAATGTGAGAATTTGTTGTGCTGTTTAATCAATAGTTTAGAAGGTAATATTCACAGTCATTTATACAGGAAACATCATTTAAGCAGAAGACCTAATGCGTTAAAAACAATCTAAAAGATGAGACATTTTTTCACAATTGACTGAACAAAAAGTAATTAAAATACATGGCATCAGTATAAAAACCAACTATATCTCTGTTGGGGTAAAAAACCCCCCTCATAATTCACTAGCAGTATGAAATACAACATTCTCCAGCAGAACGTGCATCTTGGAAATTGTCTAATTAAAGAGAAAATGTAAGTCAATATTTTTTTTTTATTTTCATTGCTATGTAGCACATCGAATAGCACACCACATAGGTAGATCAAAATAGTCATTAAATATCTTTAATATATACGTATAAATTGAGACTTGAGTAGGTTACTTAAGATTTCGTAGAATATGGGATGAACATACAAATAGATATTACCATGTTATATTCCTCTTTGTGCTTAAAAAGGTCTCTTTCAAAGCGTTGTCTTCCACCTTTCAATCCCTGGCCATGTTACAGAAAAATCTTTTTGTATTTCAAGATGCCTAATCCCATATAGATAACTTATGATAGAGAAGTGAATTAAATCCCAATTTTCTAGATGAAGGCCAGCACACTAGAATACCCTCTCCCCTTAGCTACAGTGAAAGACAATACATCTTAAAAGTCCTCTAGCCCAAACCACAATACCAATGACAGTGACATAAAAAAATAAAAATAAGAAAACACCCTTCATGCATAATTTGAAAACTGAAACAAAGAGTAAAAATCATTCATGGAAAAGGGTAGAAAAAAACCCCACCAAAAACAAAACACCAAAACCAAAAACCCAGAACAAAAATTCAGGGTGAGTTGATGTTTAAAACTCTTGAACTTCTGGTCTACTTTTTACTCTGAGGTTTCCATACCTCTGGATATGCCCCATTACTTCAAAGGCCAATGTTTTAATCATAATACCAGAAACAGACACCTTGTCTCCAAGTCTAGAGCTCAGGTTTGATCTCAGACTTCAGGCTCAGTTTGCCTTCTACCTCACACACAGATCACCGATATTGTGAACCTGAAAATGCAGCTGTGCATTCTCAATGAAATGAGTAGCTTTTCTATTGAACCCTGAACTTTGAAAATCCATGAAACATGCAGTTTATATTGTCTTATAACATGCACAGTATATAGATCTCGAAACATTTTGTCAATATCCATTCTTTACCCCAGATACAGCCAATACTCCCAGAATTTTGCAAGAAGGACAAAGTATGTGACAGAAATATCGTTAAAAAACCCTGAGATCTAAACTTGCAGAAAGATCTGCACTTTTTAATTAAATAAATTATTTTTTAAACATAACCTGATGAAATATATATGTAGAGGGGTCTATTCTTAACCCCAGTAAAGGATATTTTGATAGGAGGATGTAACTGAATTTCCTTAAAATTACTGAGGGACTTCGGGACCTGCTGAAATTATCTCTCTTGTTTAATTTTCCATTTGGACATGAAGAGCTGAATATGAATCTTCATAGAATTGGGGAACTTACTGATGGAAGAAAAAGCCCTTAAGTGATGGCTTCCCTATGGAAAACTGTTCTACAGCCTAATGTATCTTCCTGTCAGAACATTTTTCATGATATTTAGTGTAGGCTTTTCTGTTCCCAATTCCATCATATTATTAATATATATCTTAATGTACAACATTAAAACCACTTCTAGCCTTCTTGACATTTACATAATTATATTCTTATGGACGCCCTTTTGATTCAAAGTTAAGGTGTTCCTATTTCACCAATAAAAAGTTTCCTTCATTCAGTCTCTTCAGTATTTTTCTCTTCCTTTCTCTTCCCTATTAAAAATAAACTATGTCCCAGCACAGTCCTTTTGTCCCATTCAATTTCTTCTAATTTTTGTTGCAAGAAATAGAGGTGCCACTTCCCTCACAGGTGATGGAACTTTTAAACCATCCCTCCATTTCATAAAGCAAAGATGTAGTTTTGTGGAGGAGGAAACCTCTGCATAGGAACAGTCCTTGCATTAGATGCCCTATATGTGCAGCAGTTCCCCTTGTGACACAGTCTGCTCCTTCACCAGATGCTAGTGGAAGTTGACAGCTACAAGTATTATTATGCAGGTGATCTACATTGTGAGAAATTCACCTCCTGAAAATTTTTCAGCTTTCATTCTCCGATTTCACAAACTTTTCTTCTCTTACTTTGTCTCTTCTCCCAAACCGAAAAACTAAAATCCTCATAACTAGTCAAAAAGCAACAAAAACAGCAGAAGAGTTCTGCATATGGAAGTGTTTTATGATATATGTTCCATTTTCTGGGATTCTGGCTCCTTAATAAAGTTTGTTTACTTTGGTTATTTGTCTTAACTTCCTTGCATGCACTGCACCAAAGAAATGCAGTGAAATTTTCTAATTAAACTATGTGTTATTTAGATATGGAGCATAGCAAAAAAAAAAAAAAAAAAAAATAAAAAATTCTAATAATGGAAGCCGAAAGCAAGAATAGCAACATGCAAATTAAAATGCAACCCTGAAGTTCTTACCTACATCAGAAGCAAGAATCTATGATTTTCTTTTGAAGGGCATATCAGAAGGTGAGATACAAAGAATTTATACAAAGATGAGTTATTAAGTGTCAATGAGAAATTTCAGTCACTTATGTCATATATATCTATACACATATTTGTATTAGTTGTCCAATTTATTCCTAAAAACTTTGACTTTATTCCCCATTTATTCATTCAGATGAACTTGTTCAAATAACAGCTCTTTCACGTGAACTTAAGAGTATCTAAAGGCCGTTCCTTAGTCTTACTCTGACAACTTGATCGTAAGAATAAATATAGGGTATTTCTTTACACTTTGAAATAAATTATGCCAAAAAAACTTCTCTGTGACTGACATTGAACCCTGCTAGTTAGTTTGGTATTTTTCTTAAAACATGTACAGAGACATAAAAGACAAATCTAACAAAGTAATTTGCTCATGTCCTCACAAATGAATTAAACATGGACAACACACTTAGATTTGGAGCATATTCAGAGAGTGTAAAAAGAGCTAGTGGGAAAAAAAAAAGAAAAAAAAGGGAAAGAAAGAAACAGGCTAGGAGAGCAAAGATAAAATAGGAAAAGAGCTGTGACAAAAATTATAAGGACATATGGAATCATCAGGCATATGAATGGATGGAAATGTTCTATTACCAGATGCTGGAAATAATTGAAGGGTCTGTACATGATGCAGTCTTCAAATTCTTTTGAGAAATGAAAACAGAGAGAATGAGTCAAAATATCTAAACAATCAAATTACTAAAATGTGAGTTGAAATTAAACTAAGAGAGAAGAGATTTAGATTAGATGCTAGGAAGAAATTCTTTATTCAGAGGGTAGTAAAGCATTGAAACAGGTTGCCCAGAGAAACTATGAATGCCCCATCCCTGGGAGTGTTCAAAGCTATGGTGGATCGGGCTTTGAGCATCCTGGTCTAGTGGGTGGCATCCCACCCAATCCTATGAAATGATAAGATGATTTGTCATTATAAATATGTGAAAGAGATAAAGGTAAAAATAGCATATACAGGGATTAGATGTTTCCACAACAGTAGTCAGAGAGCTTTTCTTAAATTGCACACTAACTCTGTTGGGTTCATAGCCTATAGCACTAAATTCATATCAAAACAAACAAATTAACTAGCACAAGCATAGAATAAATGAACAACTGTTGTGAGCTCAGTAGCAGTATTGGATGATGTAAGGCTGTATCCAGGGGTAGGAGTAACTGCTCAACAAGAAGCTGGACCATTAGTACTACAAATGTTTAAATATACCTAAACAATGTAGTATAATTGGTACAATTTTACTTCAAACTCTTCTTTCTCTGCTGTTTGTTTTTTTTAAAATTGTTATAAATGTTTAAATTTAGAAGGATTCATTTGTATTTAAAAAAAGGACAGTGCCTTCTGTGTATGAAATACAAATCACACCATAAAAAACTAATAAGAGAAATTTACAGTAAAACTTTCTATGTGGTATCTGGTTTTATAGTAAGGGTATATTTTAGATAATAGATTGTTCCATAACTACTTGTTCTGTTAAATATAGTACGTTTTATACACTTTTGAATGAACACATTTAACAAGCATCTAATTCTTCACTTATTACTATCAGTAAGAAATACCACTCCATAAATGATTATAACTCAAGTGCAAAATAGGCTTAGGACATCAATTAATCATTTATTTATCATATGTATCCTACTGTTAAATTACAGCTAGTGAAAAAAAGTTCTAATTATGTTCGACAGGGAAAAGGAGCAGTAGAATGGACACTAAGCAGTTTTTTGATAAATATACATAAATAAATCAGTAACGGAACAGATTTCCCCTTGTGCACTGCTCTGGGATGGAAAGGAAACTCAGACCTTGATGGTTATATGGAGCTGGGTGCTGAATTGTTCACTGCAGCTGCGCTGGGCTGAAGGCAAGAACCAGGGCACCTCATCTGGTACTCTTGTAATCCTTGTCTTTTCACGTAATACAAACACTTTGCTCAGGGCAGAGCAGGTGAAAGCAGCCACAGCAGTGAGTTTGCAGAGAGCGCAGAGCATGAGCTGGCTCATGTCATTTCAAGCAGCTGTAGCTGTAGATGCTCTGAACAGCAGCAGTAGCAGGAGGGCCAGCTTTGTGTAATCAGAGGGCTTGTAATCAGAGGACTTTGGCAGTTTTGATCTCTGATCTAATTCCAACATACCAATGAAATGTCACTTCAGGATGAAAAAGAGACTGTAGGGAATTTAACAGCTGAGAGGGGTGGGGGGTGAAATATTGCAAATTTCTTTAGTCCCCAAAATAGATTTGGGAAGAAAAGTAAACTAAGCTTTTATGAATATTTAGGTAAATGGAAATGATTTTATTTTACTTTCTCTTTGGAAATCATTACTTATTTAAAAAAAAAAAAAGTGATTTACATGGATTTCACAGTAGTGGGGATCCCAAAATGGGAAAAAAAAACCCAAACATGAGGAGAAGAGAAGTCGTATGCAGAAAGAGAGAAAAAGAAGAAAAAAAAAATTAATCCCCCCTATTTTTTAAACAGATTTTAAACCTTTTCAATGAATAGGGCATTAGTACAAAGGAACTGGTAAGCATTATCTGTAACTGTGTGACTAAAAGGACTATTTCTGAAAAGTCACTTGTTTATATTTCCCTGTACAATATTAAATACTACAGCAAAAATTAAAGCCACAATTGGGATTCTCAAATTTGCATATTTTATGGGATGGAGAAGTGGAATAATTATTGCAATGCTAGCTTTGAACAAAGACAACCTGGATCGAATTTGTTAATTGACTTCAGGTGTCCTATTTAATCTTAAGCAAATCAAAGCTAGAATTTTGAAGGCATTAAACTAATGATTTGAGTAACTTAAAAAACTTTTACCAGTCTCTCTGGAAAGAGAATCAGGTCATCTGATTTTAGGCCTTTAATTTAAAGATGTGAGGTTCCTAATCTATGAATTTACATAGTCACTGGAAAGAGGCAGGCTCCCAACAGTGGAGCTTGTGACTAAACAAGGCATCTAAATTAAATCCCACAAAAGAAAGGGATATCTGATGCATATCACACAGGGTTAGATATTTTTATGCTGGAACGTTTCTTTAATCATGTGTTTCTTTCCTCATTTTTTTTTATGGTTTCCCCATCAGATGATTACATCTTTCCTGTATTTATCTTGTAGTAGTTTCTTGGGGTTTAATCACACACTGTTTATACAGCTCTTTAAAAAGAAGTTAAACTCAATAAAACATTCAGTGAAAACTGATAGAAATGGTCAAGGATCTGAGAAAAAAAAAAGAATGAAAAATGCAAGGATTGGTTATGCTAAAGGATGAAAGATCTGACTTCATAAATGTAGATGGAATAAAGAATGGAAAAAGTATTTAGAGCAAATGCTTGTGTTCCCTCTGCCTAAGACAAAGAAATATTCAACTATGTGAAAAGATGACAAATGGTTTGCTGATAAAAATATATCTTTCTCATATTGTGATTAAATTCAGGAACCCATGCCCAATGAAACTTATTTTAAAAAGCACAGCAGTTATGAATCTGCTACTTCAGGGCTTTAGAAAGTTTCTAGCTACACAGGTATGAGCATATGTTACTCATTGTAATGTTACTGTAGTTTTTGTCACTGTCTATCTCTTTTACAGCAGTATTTGAGTTCATGGACACCCTAGCCTGGACTAGCTGTGACCAACTGATATTGTTCAATGATCCCTTTTTATTTTATCACAGGCTAACAGCTCAAGCATAGTCGTATCTAGCAGCTGGTCACTTATTTATTTGTCTGAGGACATTTTAATCTGTACCTATGTCTTTAGAAATCAAATTATATTCAAACTTTGTCAGTAAAATATCCCTCTGTTTTTTCTATAAAGTTCATTCACTTTTTTTCTGTCAAAGACACCAGGGTGAACTGCATGACTTTTGAAGCCAAAATGGTAAAACATATCCTAGATACTAAATATTATGGATATGAATTTTGAAATGTTCAACACTGGCTCTAAGCTTAATTCCAGTCTGAGGTTAACATGAGATCTGAAAAAGTGAAACAGGTTTTTACATCAGAATATAGTTATATCCTGCAGCCTCTTGCTTCATGCATACTTCTCCAAAGACAAGGGTACCAGCCAATAAGATGAGAGACAGTCACTACTGGGAATCTAGTTATTAAGAACACAGAGATGAAAGGTGTCATCAGGAACTACACGGAGGATTACTTGTTTGCTGCGTGGAATAACAAAGTTCAAAAAGCATTCAGTCACGCAGTTCCTAGCACTTAAAAAGAGAAAATAAACAAAAAATATAAATCAGAAATAAATTTTAAAAATAAGCATTTAATTATGTAAAATGTTTTCAGATGACCTGAAGATCATTTAAAGGCATAATACATAGACACTGATATTGACTCATTCTTCCTTTTTACCATTTCCTTTCCCTTCTTCCCCTTTTTCTATTCCCCAGGGAAATAAAAAAAAAAGTTGAGTAAGACATAATATATCAGACATCTATTCAAGGAAATATAGGAAAGGCAAACCAGTTAACAACATAATCTCTAAAAATTTCAATTAATACCACAACAAGATAGGTCAAAGGGCTAAGGAGCAGCTTACCAGTTTTTATGCCTTTTATGCTTTTAATATGCCTTTAATAATTTCCCTTATTGGAACTTATAGAACAGAAAGCCAGGACAGCTGACACATAATCTCACCCATCAGTGAGACTGCAGAAAGGCTGTTGATGTTCCTAGTGGTGGTAAGACAGTTCTCACGCCAAACCTGCATAGGAATCCACTGTCAGAGAAAAAGCTCAGAGATTTTAAAAATAAACCAATACAAAACACAGAGAAAAACTCAATAAATTGAACAACAAACAATCAATAGGATCAGACAATTCTGCAGAAGCTTGGTGTTCATGTTTGGTCATAACACCTGGTTAAGTATCAATTCCTGTGTGGAAAGCAAACTTGGTGTCAGAGGAATGAAAGATGGCAAATATCACATTGGTATTTAAGCAGAGTTTCAGAGGTGAACCTCACATGTACAAGTGTGAAAAACTAATTTCCACACCAACCTATCTGACAGGAGTTATAACAGCTAGTACAGGCACCCTAAGTAACCAACAGAGTTCTATCATACTAGGGGCAGGCAATGTAGCAATATGTTATGTCTCAGTGTATTCCTTTCCGTGTTCCAATAAGCATTTTCATCTGGGTTATGGAGTTGATATAACATGCTTGGTCTTCTGAAAGATTTTGATAAGATACCTCACCAAGAAAAATAAAGCAATTGTTGTAAGATATAAAAGCAAGTCAACTTCTAGACTGATTTAAAGATAGAAAGCAAAGAATTGCAATAAACGGACAATTTTCACAGTGAAAAGAGATTATTAAGTATGTTGATATCGTCCATGTATTTCTTGTGAAAACCACCAAGATAAAGACTATCAGAAAGGGATTAGGTGAAGATACAAAACAGATCAAAAATGAATATTGAGAATAATTGTTCACATGAAATGCATAGCTCAGGAATTCCCTTGATAAACTACTGTTTGTCAGAAATATGCAGTCCTTGCTTTAACTCTTTCTCTGTGGTTTTCCTTGGCATTTCCAGCTGCCATTCATGAAGATGAGCTACTTAAATGGACTTTGACTTGTAGCAGAATTTCAGTTAAATTTTATAAACTGTGTATGGGCAAAAAGAATAACATCACAAATCTGATATCTAAAACTTTGTATTTACACCTGGTTAATCAAAGAGTGAGAAGAGCTTTCACTTCCACGGGTAAGATTAATAAATTCCTCAGATGTACGATCCCCTGATGTGAGCTTTAAAAACTATATTAAAAGTATGAAGTTAGCTGGCTTATCCAAATACTAAAAAGGATTTCTGAATTCATGTATACTGTGAAATATCACTGTTAACAAACAGTATCATATGACACATGCACTGTATTTTTGATGTCTGAAACCTATCGAAGTGCAAAAAATTTTTGTACCAAAGAAAAAATAAGTATAATTAATTTTAAAACTGGTGTGATCTTAATAATTTTAAAATGTTATATCAAGCCACAAGTCCGTGTCCTTTGACCTCTAAGGAAAAATTTAAAACATCTAATCAAAAGAGATTACTGGTAGATTTGAACAATAGCTAGATATTTGCTGAATAAAGATGGCAATGGAGAACAGGTTATAATCAGCTTGGGAGTTTATAGCTACAGCTATAAAGTTGTTAGTATCACATCCTACATAGCTGAGCCAGCTATCCTACTCTAATACTCTAACTCAAATGCAGCTATGTTTGTGGAAAGTCCTCATGTACATGAGGTATATTGTATCAGAAACACATTGCTGATCCAGATATATTCTATACACTTAAAGTTTTTTCAGTAAAGTAAAAAAATACCACTTATACTTCAGCCTCTGAACCCAATCAAGAACAATAATGACAAAATAGTAAATCTGTCCAGTCCAATTTATCCATACATCTTCCTGAGCAACAGAAATCATGCCTTTTGACACTCTGACTTACTGAAATCTCTAGCATAGACTTTTCCTACTGTTGACACCAGAAAGGAAATAAATTTCCCAGGGTAAGCAGATTTATATAGATATAAATTAATCATACTATGACTGTATCTGTTCAGTCTCTTCAATAAAACCAAAACCAACAGCAACAGATTCTTTAGCTAGTTCCAGGTTCACTCAGAAATCGACAGGTGATTTAAAAGAATTTTTTGCAGCATATCAAGTAAATGCCTGTGCTTTCCTGTCAATAATCCCTTGAATCAATCTGGCATACGTGGGAGACTTTCCAGATGGCTTTTAAATACACATATTAAGATTGAATTGTTCTGAAGTGGTCTGTATACGGTCTGTCAATGAAGTAAATATGAATGCTATGAAGCTAATTCTTCATCACTGTGGTTTTTAGGAGTTCTGGACCCTGAACTGATTTCCCAGTGGCTCAGTGTATGCCGTCACTCTCCAATAGTTTATTGGATACACCTTTGAAATCCATTTTAATTTGGGTTTTCCCTCTAGGTGAAGACAGATATAGATTTTTCTACCATCTGTACCATAGATGTTTCAGTTAACCAGATGCTAGGGAAAATATTAGGAGATGCGAGATATTTAGTTTTCCTTGGTATATTGCAAAGGAGCCATATCACAAAGATGAACTACTGTGAGTATGGGTAATATAAGAAAAAAAAAGCATTCACTGTCCCCTGTTATTTTTAAATAACAATATTTGCTAATGTCTTAATTTCTTGGGCCATGTTCACTCTAAGACGCCTCAATTCCAAGGTGAAGATAAACGCAAAGTTTTTAAGCTGAAAAAAACTCCACCTTGGCAGTATGATTGCATCTTAATTGGAGGAAATAATTATAACTTTGAAATTAAAATAATAGCTTTCAAATTATATTTTCACAAAAAAAAACCCATAATATCTTTATTTCTTTTAGATAATACTTACAGAATATCAAGTTAAAAAACCCCAAACCAACCAACCAAAAAACCTTGAAGAGATCATAACCACATAGCATAACCTAGGATCCACATTCTTAACCATGTTAGAAGCTGTAATGAAATCTCAGCCACTAAAAATATTCTGAAAAAATATTCTGAACGGTACCTAACAGGTCCCTTGAGGATGCTGACCATGCAGGATCCGTGGTGAGGAAGAACTGACAGTGGCATTAAAACATCTTTATTCTGCTGCTCAAGGTGGGAGAGAGGAGGATTGTGGGAAAAGAGACACATTCCATTAAAGCGTTAAAATTTCCTTGAACCCTGTTTTTTGGCTGCAGTTCAAGGGTTTCTGACTCACAGGGTTTTTTTCACAAAAAATTAGTGTTTATTAAGCTTATGCCTTCTCATTCTAACTGTCAGAATAGCTTGGGGAGAAGTTAGCTATAGTTGCTTTGAAAAAGTATTTACAATACAAGATATTTTGGAAGTTGATTTTTTTAGTGATTCTTGTGCAGTTTTCAGACTATTACTGAACTGTTTTCATCAAGTGCAATAGGGTTCCAAGAGAAGCCAGAAGGAGTAGGTTCTGGACTTTGCTTTAAAAGGCTTCTCATGTAACTTTTAAGACTGAATGTGACTCTGATGAACCACTGCTTATTCCTACACAAAAAGTAAGCTTACCCTGCCCATGTTTAAAAAGAAATTACTTTACACAATATATTGGATTCCTTACCCAGATTTCACTCCATGTTTTCTGTCATGGAAACCCAGAGACAAATGAGTATTTCCAACACATTTCAAAATTATTCACATATTTCTTTCTTCAGGTCATTAGTTGGACGAAGATATGCACCATCTATCCCATTTATCAATTCTGTTTAAATTGATAGGACAGACAAAACCTCCTGATTGAATGTAGTACCTTTAAATGTGGAGAACTATGCAGTCATGCAGTCAATATATTTTTCATCTAACTCCAGGCCATCTCACAGATTGCAGTAAAATGTAAGTAAAAAACACTCTATGCTATCAAAACTTAAACTAAGCTTTAATGACTTGGAGGTTTTTGGGTTTTTTTCTCTCTCTAGGTCAGTCTGGTCTTCAAAATTAGTTCAGCTGATTATAGAAGTATAGTTTTATTGTAAGAATATTGGCAGTTTATCTTAACTATTTCTACATCAAAACAAAATTTGAAGTGAAAAACTCAGAACCAGGACAAGAACATTTTCATTATGGCACCTAAATTCCACAAAGAAAAGCTTATCCCATCATCCCCCTCTTTTTAAAGGCATTTTGAAGAATATCTGCTAGAGCAGCAACTGTTGATGCACTCATTGGCATTCTGGAAAGCAAAACAACCATCTTTTGCTGATGGAAAAAGCATCTCTGTGGATTCTTTCCAGTCTAGGTACCTGATATATTTCACATTTTATATGCTCTATGAAGAATGACATTCATATGAATGATAACTTTACTCTTTGATAGTCTAATCCTTCCAAATACAGTCACAGACTTCAGCAATCCCCTCAAGGAACAAACTGAAGAATAAAAGACACCGCTTGAACAAGAATGCAATGTGACAAATATAGCCATCATTTGTCAGTGCTTGCTATATCATAATAAGAGATTTTTCAAGAAGCTCTTGTGCCACGTTATTAACCTCACGTGCTTGCCACTCTCTAGAAAACTTAGATTTCATTCCTGAATGGAATTACCCCACTACCACAATCTGCTCCAATGACTGCACAGGCAATATTGTTTTACTCCAACAGAGTCAGAGAAAAAAAAGTTTCATCTTTGCTATTTTAATTATACTACCAAGAAAAAACGTTCACTATGAAGACCTTATTGCCCAAGCAGCATGTATTTCAAAACTGATTGCTTGAAAAACTCAGTTTATTTCCATATAAAGCAGGATATGCCTTCCTAGAACAGTGACTTACTGTTAAATATGTTGGGCTAAATACCTCCGGAGGACATGGAGGCTCTGCCTGTGCTACTTTACTCTGGCAGATGGAGCTTTTAAATATTTATTAAGCATTCCCTATACCCTTGCTGTGATGAAAGAAATCCAAAGTATTTCTATAAATGAGCTACTCACCTAAGACTGGAGAGAAAAAATAAGGTTAAATATCCCAGAAACAGACAGTTATTCATCCAAGATTAAAGAGCTAAGTTTATGTGATACACACACACAAAAGGCAAAAAAATAAAAAAGCAGTGCCCCATAACATGACGATAGCTTACAAGCTTTTTTTTTTGCACAAGGCATTTGTGATTAGGTAATTCCACATCTCATAGGAAGCTGTTAAGTGTTTGATGTTGACAGAATTGATGCCATAGTTTTAATTTAAAGGATATACTAAAAGGATATGCCCTTGGCCTTTGAAAAGTATTAAACTTCTGAGGCTGTTTAAGTTAACCTCTGATTCTACAGAAAGAATATTTAATGTTTGACATGAAAAAGAGAAAAAGCTTTGTTAACTTTTTTTATATGTTCACATTTAACAAAGAAAAGAGTGTGAATAAAATATTATTATAAAATAAATATGAGTAGTTGCTAATCCCTAGATGGCTCTTATGTAGTCAGTCGGTTACCACAAGGGCAGACAGAGTACACTCTAGAACAATTTCTCTTTCCACAGCAGAGTGCAGCATATAGTAAAGTTATAACCCAACAAAGGTAAATACAGATAGGCCCTCAGGCTTACCATACTTACTGGAGAAGAAAATATTTAAATTAAAGAGGAATAGATTGGTTAGCAGGTGGCTAACCAGCATGATCCCAAACATAACCACAAACATTTCTTTTTTTCTTAATTTCTATCTCAATTGTAGTTTTAAACACTTTGGAAGTCAAACAAGATGAAGCGATTTTATATTTCATGAGACGACTACATCTAGTTGATCACTGTGTGTGTCCACAAAGCACCAGGGTATGATCTAGAAATGCTGTTAGGTATATTTCCATAGAAAATCTCAAAATTAAAGTGGTGATTCTCTGAATCCTTAGGGGCCTAATTTACAGTTGCAGATCCAGGCTGACTTGGCAGAGACTTCTCTTTCATTATTGTAGCAGGAATATATGTTGGAACAGCTGTAGAAGAACAAAAATCAATTGAAAAGTTTGCAATGAATGTATTTGCACACATAGGCACACGTAGGCTTGCACATAAACCATTACTGCCATCATAATGAGCACTTCTATAAGAAAAATGATTGACATAAAAACCAGGCCTTCATATGTATCAATCAATTTTGACCTTTAACTTAGTGCTCATTGGGAAAGTAAAAATTCTGTTCGGTGAAGTATTTTGTAGTTTTGAAATATAATTTCATTACCCACAGAATGAACATAATGAAGCATTTAGAGAAATGCTAACATATTTGATATATTTTTAAGCACATAATATTAAAAGCATCAGTAATTTCCTAAGTTTTATATGCATATTTTTGCCCTAGATAGATAGATAATCAGAGTAGTGAACCATTAGAGTGTTGTCTGTTATTACATTGGCATCAGACCCAAAGAATAAAAAACATAGCTTCTCGATCCCTGAATATGCAACCTGTTATAGCTACATTTTATCTGGAGGTAAAAATAGACCTTTGAGGAAAATTAGAATAAAAATAGATATGGCTATAGATGAATCCAACATGGGTTATTTTCAAATCTATTTGCTAGAGAATGCTGAATCAAATCTTTCTGAGTGTCAGACAGCAATTTTGGATTTAAGCACAGAAAGTCTTTACACAGGATATATGGCCCTACCAGTTATTCTTTTGGGATTGTTGGAAATTGGATAACCTAGCACTAGTACTAAAACTCATTTATTAATCCACTTATTTATAAGTCTTAGTGGAAACTCAAGATTCAGTTAAAATATGTCTTGAACACATGGTCACAGAAGTTTACAGTAAACATTTTTTAAAATGATAAAATGTGGCAAGCATACCTGAAAATGTTTGCCATAACTTGAACATCATTTTCTGACTCCTTTAGATTAATTTAGCACACACAACATTAAAGATTCTGTATCACAGCTTGTCAACCTGCAGGCAAAAATTTTAAACAAGATGCTGATAGGAACCATATTTATTAAAAGATATCCTTACCCTATCATTACTTTCTAAAGAACTGGTAAACAGCAAGACAAAGAGTAAACCATAAGTAAATGTCTGTTTGAATGAGCAAATGGATACTTTAATAGAAACAAGTTCCAGGTAAAATAGAATTCAGAGCTTTCTAAAGTGACATTCATTGTCAAATGGGAATTCATGTTAAAAACTGGTTTGTCCTGGGTTTGTTTCAGGCTTTTCCTTGAAGCATAACAAGTTCAGCCTTGATTTCCTATTCAGGAAAGTGTGGGAATCTGCATTCTCATTCATTCTCTGCTGTTGCTTTGAGGTAACACAGACAAAATTAGGAATCTCTAAAAAGTTCCTGCAGAGTGGGCAGAACTTACTGTGGAGTGTTTTTTTCAGTTAATGTGTATTTTGATGTAAACAGTGAGGTGGTAGTCAAAGATATAGCCTACTTTCACTTTTATCAGCTGCACAAGGTCTCTTTCCCTAAATCACTGAGCATGGTGGGAATTACAGGGAATCGCAGGGTGGTCTCAGCTAGGAGAGAGGGCACCTGGAACCTACACCTATGGAATGCTAATGGTAAAACATTACTCAGTAAATTAGATATTTCAAAGCCTTGCAGATTCATGGAATCTGTAATAAAAACCAAAATTGAATGCCTTTTTAAAATATATACCAAAATGCAGTCAAATGACACTGGAAATTTAAGGATCAGTTATGGACTGCATTTTGACAGCAAAAAAAGCTGCTCATCTGTGTGTTTCTGAGATGCTTTCACCATATTAAATTTTGCATTCCTGGCTTTTTTGATCTTTAGGGACTGAAAGCTGGATAAGATTAAAATTACCATTGGTGTTACAACTAGGTTTCATAGCAAATGTGGCTAAAACTTTGCAAAATAATTAAGTAAATAAATTCCATTAAAATGCTATTTTTTTTGTTTGTTTGTTTTAATACAACTTGGAAATATAAATTCTACTATAAGAATATGAAAAGTCTCAAAAGTGCCAAAAGTTAGGACATAGTTTAATTATTTGGACTTAGTCCAAAGATGCATGAACCTAAACGCCCGAATAATAAAATATCATTGAAACTGTTTTGAATGTGACACAAAACTAAAAATTCATACAAAACCCTCTCCACGCTCCTCTTATTCCTCTGTTTGAAAAGGCAAGAGACAGCGGTTTGGAATCTACTCTTTATGAGGGAAACACAATATCTTGGCATGAGCACTAAAACAAATAGGAATATTACTAATGCGGAGAGAGCAATCTCTGTTCTCTGATGTGCCTTACTAACACACTATGAACTCATGCCAAGATACCCAGTTCTTTCTAATTTCAGTGGGAATGAGGCACAGTGTGAAAGTCTGAGGTACAAATGCGAAAGCACTACCATCTGGCCTGTAAAAATATTGAAAGTATTTTTGACCTCCAAAAGTGAATGTAGTAACACTTGTGAAAGGAAGAAACAGTTTTGAAAGGGTTTATTGATATTTTGAGGACTTTCACAATTAATTAATACTTTTTAAAAGGTAAATTAAATTTGCATTATAAATAAAAGTACTAATTAAAAAATAACCTTGAATGATGGAATAAAATTGATGTTACAAATCTCATAATACATTACTACTAGTCTGAATGCAATGACATGCATTTACTCCTATAAACTCTGCAATTAAAAATAATTGTTGTTTTTCCAACAAATAACTTTCATAAGAAGGGACATGCATGTATTTCTGTGTCTAAATGGATGCCATGTAAAAAAAATGTTTACGCCCTGATGCTTCAGAACATCTTCAGAATACAGTGTTATCTAAATCTGCCTATGCTAAATTGTCTATAGACACATTCCACTTGTTATAACTTATTAAAAAATGATGCTAAATATAATCTGTCAAATATCTCTTATCTCTTTCAAAGTCATCAGCCTATATACATTTTTAGGGTTAAGTTTGAACTGCATTTTGGACAAACTCATACTGTTCTTTGCTCATGCCTCAAGCTTTGAGATCCTTGACTAGGCAGGCTAGCAAAGTTGTCTTTCTTTACCTCTCTTTTAAACCCTGCTTACAAACCTGGTGGTGGATTCTTCATTGATGTTCACATCTACCTTTGCTGTTCCAGCTGAATGTCACTTCATTCTGAAAGTTCTGAGGAAAGTCTAGAATTTCTAGTTTCTGCTTTCCAGGCTACACATGATAGGTTAGAATTGAACCTTTTTTATCATAGTCCATTTTAGAATATTTAAAACAGTTTGTAATTTGGCAATCTTCATGATAGGTTAGAATTGAACCTTTTTTATCATAGTCCATTTTAGAATATTTAAAACAGTTTGTAATTTGGCAATCTTTTCCTAAAAAAATAGATAGCGGGATTTTTAAGTTTCAATTTCTAAAAAATTTTCTAGATTTTTTTCTAAAAAACTTTATAGAAAAATTATTGACTGCATAGATATAGTTCTTTATTGATTCCGTTGAAGACTGGCAGAAAACAATTTCTCCTCAGTTGTTCTAACTTGTATAACTTTCCACGTGACTTCCTGGCAAATCCAAAAATAACTTTGTTCATTTACCATCTATCTGATTTTTGTCTTTCATCATTCCTTGAAATATTTTGTGATTATTACTAATGAAGACATTAAATATTGTTTGCCTTGTTTAGCTCTGCTTTGCAATCAGCTGTCTTTTGCCCAGGCAAAAATTTGAGCAAGATTTTTTTAAAACAAAAATTTGAGCCTGTACTTAAGAGTGTGAATTACTTTAAGGCATCTGCCTAAGACTTTAAAATCAGTCAAGAGAATAGCTGCAGGAAGCAATTCACCCACCAGAGTTCCCAGTCTGGCAGTACACAAATCTCTTCATTGACTAGAGAAAGACCTAGAGTGATTTGTCTATCTTGAACGCCTCAGTTCACCGAGATGAATCTGTGCCTGTATCATATATATGCTCCCTCCATGCTATATAATAATTAAAAAGTAAAGATAAAATCTTTAGCTAGGTTTCCTAATGTAGTTCACAGAGACAGATTGTAAGTCAAGTCTCTATAGGTCCTACCTAGTTTTTACATGACTACTAAAAAGTATTGTTTGGATTTATAATCTAGTCTCAGCTTTGTGCATTGCTTGCTATCTTGATCAGCCAACCTAGAATCAGATAAATGCATAAACAACTTCCTCACGTGCATGACAGGGTCATGGCCCACAGACTGCAGAAACCCATCTATGTGCTTAGGCCAGCCTGTGCCCTCCTATTTTGCACTAAATGCTGTTAAAAAGCACAAGGTGAACTCAAAAGTCAAGGGCAGGAAAAAAAACAAAACGACAGAGTTGGATGTTTCTTCCCACAGCTAAAATTGCCTTTCTGCCTGACATGTGAAAGATGAAACTAATGACATTAGCCCTGTCACTTTGACAGGCAGCACATAGGCAATTATATGTGCAGAAAGCCAAGCAGACTATCAGAACCAAACCTGTTAGACTAAGTTGTCATCCTCATTGCAAATACTGTCTCCTTAATTCACGCTGAGTGCTTAATGGTCACACCTAGTTACGAATTACCTGTATGGTCCAATGAAGACAACTAAATTGCTAAGAATATCAATGTTGCAGCATGTTAAATCTTTTGGAAACTACAGCAAAGTACTAAATAACCTAACATCTTATTCCTAAAATATCTATCTGCATTCTTTCTGTTTATTTCTTTGTTTCTGTCCCTTTCATCTATGTATTTTCTTTAAATTATGGACTTTGAATTAATAATGGTAATACAGGACCTAAGAAAAAAAAGACAGGAGAATATTCACAGTAGTATTTTAATTGAATAAGACGGACTTGAATGCTAATTACTCTATAGTAAATACAAAACAAGTACACCAATCAAAACACCTGAGATAATTTTTAACTGCAAAGGCGGCAGTAACAACTCAGTCATGACAGAAGTATTGAATAGGAGGATTAGCAGTTTTGAAAGAAAACCTGGGAATAAATTTGTTCATGTCATGGTTTAACCCCAGCTGGCAACTAAGCACCACATGGCTGCTTACTACTTCCCCTCCCCAGGAGGGAACCAGAAGAGTAAAAGTGAGAAAACTCATGGGCAGAGATAAAGACAGTTTAATAGGGAAAGCAAAAGCCGTGTATGCAAACAAAAGAAAACAAGGAATTCATTCCCCCCCGTCCCATTGACAGGTAGGTGTTCAGCCGTCCCCAGGAAAGCAGGGGTCCTTCACACGTAACAGTGCTTCAGGAAGACAAATGCCATCATTACAAATGTCCCTCCCTTCTTCTTTCTTGGCTTTATATGCTGAGCATGACACCATATGATCTGGAATATCCCTTTGGTCAGTTGGGGTCAGCTGTCCCAGCTGTGTCCTCTCCCAACTCTTTGTTTATCCCCAGTCTCCTTGTTGGAGGCATTGGGTTAAAAGCAGAAAAGGCCTTGACACCATGTAAGCACTTCTTAGCGGTTAAGAAAACAACCTTGTGTTACCAACACTGTTTTGGCACAAATCCAAAACATAGCCCCATACTAGGGGAAGTGCTGGATTCTGCACCTGGGATGGGGCAACTCTGGATGTTCATACAGGCTAGGGAGTGAGACACTGGGGAAAACGGATCTGGGGGTCCGGGTCAAAAACAAGTTGAATGTGAGTCAGCAGTGACCTGGCAGCCAGGAGGGCCCGAGGGGTATCAGGCAAAGCATTGCCAGTCAGGCGAGGGAGGGGATTGTCCCGCTCTGTTCTGCTCTGTTCTGTGGCCTCACCTTAAATATTATGTGCAGTTTTGGTCACTGCAATGTAAGAAAGACATTAAGGTATTAGAGAGTGTCCAAAGAAGGGCAACAAAGATGGTTAAGGGCCTTAAGGGGAACCCATATGAGAAGCAGCTGAGGTCACTTTGTGAGAGGAGACTGAGGGGAGACCCCATTGCAGTCTACAACTTCCTCTTGAGGGGAAGAGGGCAGGCAGACACTGATCTCTTCTCTGTGATGTCCAGGGACAAGACCCAAGGGAATGGCCTGAAGTTGTGTCAGGGGAGATTTAGGCTGGATATGAGAATGAGGTTCTTCACCCAGAGGGTGGTTGGGTACTGGAACAGGGTCCTCAGGGAAGCGGTCACAGCACCAAGCCTGAAAAAGTTCAAGAAACATTTGGATGATACTCTCAGGTATGTGGTGTGATGGTCCTGTGCAGGGCTAAGAGTTGGACTCGATGATCCCTGTGGGTCCCTTCCAATTCAGCATATTCTGTGATTCTGTGAAAATGAAATCTATCCCAGACAAAACCAGCACAAAACCAGCACCTTGGTGACAAGACAGAAAACAACATGGAAATCTACTATAAAATTTTGTTTAAGAACAACGGTAATTGTTCAAAGCATTATCTATTTCACTGAAATATTAAGCTTGTTAATGAATATACTTGAAAAAAATGCTACATGCATCTCTCCTCTGCTTTTCATTATATTAACTTTTGTATGACACTTCTTTCTGGAAATATAGGAATCTTCCAAGGAACTGGAAGGCCGATAACTGTCTCTAGATAGCATACACTTTTGCTTAGGTCCCAACAATGTGTGGCCCCTGTGCAATAGTGGGATAACACAGGTGTTTAAACAATGAGCCATATGTATTTGCTGATCTCTGCCTAAGCTAAAGAAACCAGCATATTAATCAAAATGGCTCAGATCTACCTGCTCTGTGTCATGGATCCAGCAAAGTTTACATATTACCTAATCTCTTGATCTATAAATGTAGTTCAATCAGAATATATTGTGACACTGATTGCCAGAAGAGTATGTTCTAAAATCCCTTCTAGACTTGCATGTTGTGCTGCTGTTAGCTATCTATGTCATCCCATTTTTGCTTATGGACTCAGAGGAAAAATTCCCTTTTTGTTTTAATACTTTGTAGAATTCTAGAAATGAAACATTTATGAGGGTCAGCTTTCCAAATCTTATAAATATGGTCGGTCCTGCTAAGTTTAATATAATTCATAACAAGAAGTGCCACAAATCCCTCTCAGTATTTCATGAAAGCAACTCTAATAAGAGGAAACTGCAATCAATTGGTAATAGGGGAAAAATCATTCAAGGCACATGTTTAGTTCTCAAAGCTCTTCCATAATACAGAGTAGCTATCTCATTCTTCTGCCATATGGGCATCCTTTTTGAAATGGGCAAGGGCATTTGGTACTGAGGTCACGGTGTCCTTCACACTCTACAGCTAGTCTCTGAAAAACTATGCCTTTTTCATTCGCAATCACTGACTAGAACACTGTGTAATAACTCATGTCTTCCAGAAGAGTTCAAAAAGCCCAACCAACTAATAACAAAAAGAAATAGAAGAATTTAAAACAAAATTATAATACACATAACAAATCTGAAAATATTAAGATCTAATCATGTGAGAGCTAAGCCCAAATAAAGACTTTATCTTAAGTAAGTATTCAAGTTCATTGTCCTGTGTGTGTTTATTATGTGCACATTTGAAAATTATGGAACCTTTTCCCCCCACGAAATGCTTGATGTAATGCCGTGACTAAATGACTTTATCTTTGGCAACACAATAAGCTTCAACAGCTTTCAAAAAACATATCATACACAGCCTTATCTGTAACTCTTCATAAAAACTCAGGGCACATAAATTGATGGACATTTTGTTGTGCTGAAAACACACGCACAAACTGAACAAACTGAAAAAAAAATGAAACAGCCATGCTGCTACGTAAAACAGATAAATAATAAATAATAAAAATAATAAAAATAATAATATTTAATTGAACTGTTTTTAAACTATGCCTAGGAATCTTCAAGATTTTTACCTCAAAGAGAGAAATGCCAATATTGCAAATTCATACAAAGGTTGTCTATATTTCTGATAACGGTACATTTGATATGAAAAGAACTAAGTGATGCCTTGCAAATTTGAGAACATCTCTTTGCCAATTAGCATTAAAAAACCAGTTAAAGTTGATAAGGGAGGAGTTAGAAGCCACTTTCAAAATTCATGTGAGCACACAAATAACTTAATGCTGTCTTGACAATATTAAGCAATACTCCTGACTTCTGTGATTATGGCTTATTTAAGGTAAGATTAATAAGAGCTGGATTCTTTAGGTTTAGTTTATTTGATAGCTTTTTGTAGTATTTTTAGCTACCATTCTGAATACTTATGTACACATGAATGTTTCGTTGATATGTATCGACAAAGATGACTGCTTTGTCTTAGGTTTCCGATAACAAGCTATATACGTGACATAGACATCATTCCTAATATATTCTAACAATAATCATTATACATGAACTTCTCCCATTCTAGAAATAGTCTGAGAAGAGAAAAGAATAAAGAATGAGGGTGTAAGTTTATAATTCGAATGTGTGAGGAAGCTAACATATTTTTAAACTTAATGCTTTTAGCAAGGACTGACATTCTATTATGTTATGTTTTATGACAGTCACTGTGAAGATGACTAGGATTTACTTCTTAAAAGAAATGTACATCATACAAAGAGAGTTTTGTGAAGCTTTTGATTCCTGACAGTTTCTTATACTACAGTAGAAAACACACAAGAAAAAAACGTGCATTAAATATGATGATGCAGTAGAGCCACATGAAAAAATATCCACTGTATTCACTACAGTGATATTCAAACATGCAAGTAAGACTTGATTGCATGGCTTAAACTACCCAAATTGCAATTCATCTTTCCTACTCATGAAAATTACTAATCATTCCTTTAAATTAAATATTCAAATGTTCTTCATAACTGAAAAGCAATAAGACCATCACTGAATTTCACCTAAGCAAAAGCTAAATAAAGTATTACTTGAGAAGGCAAAAACTCTAGTGCAGTATACCTTTTGTTGCCAAATCACAGAATACTCACCCTAAAACATTCCCTAGAAGTAGTTCTTCAGCCTTTTTTCTAAATCTGTAAATGTTTGCGTGATCATTTAAAACTCACACAGCAGGGATATTTGGGGTCTTCCACACCTTTAGTTTCACAGAGATATAGCTTTTGGTTTCTGATTCCACATCTGCAAGGATTTCCAACCTGGTCATTACAGGCTGGAACAAGAGTAGGACATAGGCACCATGCTCATATCAATCACATTTCAGAAAGCTTCAATTTGGTGTGCCAAAACAAGAACATTCAAACTCAGTAGTTTACTTTCAAAAACATTGGCCAAGAGGAAAAGGGAAGCAGTGGAAATAATTCTTAATGGAGACAACGCTTTAAAAAATAATTATTAATGGAGACAAAGCAAAAAATGGATGAAAAGGAAAGAAAATTAGACAAACCAAAAATTTGTATTTTCTTCCCTCAGTTCCTACAACTACTTCAACAAAATAAAACACCAACAAACAAAAGGTTAAAACAGATCACTTCCTTTCCAGTTTCTCTATGAGTACAAAAGAATTCTAAAATATTTGTACTGGTCCCTTCACAGTCATTGACATTCACCTTCTCAATTGTCTAAAGGATTCTTTCATTTTCAACAGTCATTCCTGTATCTATCCTTTCCAAGCATTCCCCAACCTCCTCTTAGCTCGCCAAAAAAAAATCACACTACTTCTCCTAACTTATTTCAAGTTTGGTTTTTTTTCAGCAACGAGGACCAAATATTTATATTCTTCTTGGTATGTTTTGTGCTCTTAGATTCTTCTATGGGTTATACCTTCCAAAATGAATAAGAACTCCAAATTCCAAAGAATAGTTGCTTGACTTTCCCAGCTAAACGGGTTTCTGTTCAGGGTATTAGTCTTGTCCCTTAGGACCGAGATAATAATCAGTCATTCAGACAACTAACCTATTTCCTCAGGTTACTTCCTTTCCTGCTTTTTATCAGATCATCTTAAAGGTATTTTTTGTAGCAAATACTGTTAGTTTTTTTCAGACCAAGCCTAAAATTTTATCAGCTGTGGTCATATGCCTTGAAGTGTAGAAGGTCTTCCAACAGTAGCCCAGTCACTTTATCAGGAACATATGATTATCAAATCAATGCTCACATGGGAATTTTTAATGTGTGGAAAAAAAGAGCCTTAATTCCAGGATGCAGTATCTGTAATTTTTTTTTTTTTATCTTGTTAGACCCTACAAAATAGAGGTACTGCACTCATGCCCAGATACAACCATGTTTCCCTTTAGAAATTTATTTAAATTATTTAAAATATTTTTGCAGTTGGTGATGCTAAATCACCTGTCCCTTGTCCCAAGAGAATATATTTGGAAGTTTTAAACAGGGGCATGTGACATTTAGGAAGACAGATTGAAAGAATATCAGATATTGTGTAAAGTTTGTCTCTCATGGCTTGTTCAGTACCTAATAACTGGTTAATGCAGCAACTGGGCAGTCAGTACTGGACAATAGAACAGCAACAGTTTATCTAACTTTCTAAAATACTGCTAATTACTTCATCTCTCTTCTGATTAAACAATTATTAATCAAAATATTTAGGACAATTCAGTTTGCTTTGTTACCTCCTTGTACACAGAGAATTATTCCACAATGATCAGCTATATTCCATAATGACTACTATAAAATGAAAATAGTTCACTGAATTTATCATTTAAAAAATGTAGTGCCTAGTTATAACTCCTATAATATTCCTACAGCAATAAATTACGTTCTCAGATATGCAACTATCAATCCAAAGTAATTTAAGTATCCACGTGATTTCTGCTTTTTACCACTACACTATGGACCAAAATCTTTGACAGTGTGTCTAAATATCATCCAGTGAATGGATATGAGGTAAGAAACCATTTCTCCTAAACACAAAACTTTCAGAAACCAATAAAATTCCCTCTGGATCCCTGCTGTTTCACCCAAAGATTTTTCTTTAATTATGCTGGCCCCAGTAGAGTCCCAGTTTTTCAGATAGCTAGCTCAATTAATATGAACTATTAGCAATTTCTTTGAGGAAAAGGGGGGAGGGGAATAATCAGTATTTAGAGCTCTCATACTGCTTCATAATCAGAAAACAACCTGTTAAAGGTGTTTCATTACAACCATCACCTTAATTACTTTAATTAAAAAAAAAAAAGTTAAACAGTAGTGGTTCAGGACAAACCATTAAAAAAACCGAACAGCTTGGCTTTTACCAAATTATCTACCCTATTACATGACGCTTTAGCTGACACTTTACATCTTGCCATGCATAATCTGTGAGATTTCCCCACAGGCTTGAAACCTTAAAGGATTCTGTGACAGCAAAAGCAATCAGCAGTGAATCACAGTTGAGTTGGCACCTTCCAACACCCTGGAAGTGTGACAAGTCCATAAGTTCCCCAAGTTGCCTTGGAAAGCTGCCAGTGACGTGATTGCTACTTATTGTCAAGAGATTCATAACGAAGCTCCAATCTTTCTACAAGTTTGGAGAGCCAACAGGGAGTTAGAAATCACTCTGCATGATCTTTCATAACCTCAGTAATACTGTTTTGACTGACCTAATTAAGTCATTGTACAGTGATACTGTACAGCTGATGCAGAAAAATACTATCACAACACGAACATTGTTGTAGCAGTTTCCTTTAAAAAAAAGTGATAGCATTTTCATGGAGAAAGAAAAACAGCCATTAGAGGTATCTATGTATTCCTCTGAAAAGACCAACATAAAAAGAAATCAAACCTTGATTTTTAGGTACAATTTTTGCTTCAGTATTGTAGTAAGTAAACACTTTATTCTAACTTGGCAGTTGCACAACTTCTCACAAATTCTTCTGGCTTTAAAATACTTTTCCATCCTAGACAGATGCTGAGAGCTGAACTGTAATAATTCCCTAAGATCTCAAGTTTTTCAGATGTTCTACTTTTCATTTAACATTTTTCAGCAGGACAAAAAAAATAAATTCAATCTGAAGATGAAAGTTTCAGGGTCCTAAAGAAACTTCAACAGATAACTCGTTGGGTTTAAGGTACCAGAAAGCTGAGAGTCACTAATGGACATACAAGTGAAATAGAAAACATTTTTGAAGACATTTTTTCTAATGAACTAAATATTTGAACTTGTTTAACAGAAACTATGCTGCAATCATTGGTTATCAGATAACTGAGAGAAATTCTTCAACATTTGAAGTCAGAGTTCAAATGAATCTTCCAACAAAATGAAAACAAAGAAAAAAGATTTGAACAGTTATTTGGAGGGAGGGAGGCGGGAGGGGGGTTAGATGTGGTTTTTTGATTGGTTATTGGTATTTTGTTTTCTTTTTTTGTTTGTTTGTGTTTGGGATATATTTTTTATGGCCAAATATGAAACAACGAAGTCTGGTCAGTTTTAGCTTCTGCTTCAGTTTCAATCCAATGCAGCATTCCTTACTTATCTTACTAAAATACTGGCAATCTCTTTAATATAGGTAAAAAAAAATAGACGAAGCCTCACCACATCTTATGATTTACTTTTTTTTTTAGATTAACTTGATTGCAGGACTAGTATAGTTTGGGCATTTTGATGCAGAATTCTTACAGATTATTCTTCTCCTTTGTCTTTTACTCTATTTAATGTCATATCAGAAGGGCTGTAATCTACTTTCCCTTCTGGGCAAAGGCTTTGAAGAATTTTAACATTATATTGAAACTCCTCAAATAGATTTGTGTCTGAAATTGTAAAAGACTTATAGACAATCATTTTTTTGTGATTTAATTTTCCTAGAATGCCGATTTGCCCTTGTTTCCCTCTGCAAACCATAGAAGTAAATTACTGCATTATCTAAGGGATTTACAATATTCAAGCTATGTTGAAGAAAAATATTGCCTATGACTGCATTTGACAGATTATGTCCAACTTTAGCAACTTTAAAAAAAGCTCAGTCAATTAAAAAAGATTTTTCTATACAAATACTTTAGATAACCTCCTTTAAGGTGATGTTTGAAGTTTTGTAAAACTAGAGGGAGACACAGAAAAAAACCCCTACATCATCCTCTACAAATCCTTGTAATTTTACAATTCTGTTCACCTAGCAGATTCAATGATCTTTCTAAAGCATATGAAGGAAAACCTTGATATCACTGGAACTGAGTCACTGTTATGACTAAACCATATTTTCGTATCTCCTCCCCAAATAAGTGAACAACTGAATGCTAAGACTTTTTTGGCAATGTTCAGTTAGTACTAGCTTATTATTGCAAATCATTTACAGCGGTAAAAGTAGAATCACCAAGTCATCTGAATACTGCAAATGTGTTAAAGAATAAGTTGAGCTGTTCTAATTGGGAAATACAAGAAATTGCCAAATATACGCTTTACATATATTAATATTGATTTACTTTCTAGAAAAGTACAGTAGAGTTCTATATTATTATCTTCTTTTGCACCCATCTAAGCTTCTGGTACCTTTATCTAGAAACCTTATTTTAAAACAGAAAAGTGAATAAGTCACAGAGCTATCACCACCTGATCTTTCTTTTACTTTTAGTCAGGGACATCTGAATATCATTGCTATGACAATTTTTGTCATCTTGCATATGAAATAGGAAGTAGTTCAGACACCTGGGCTTGACTAACATGATGGATAGCTTTATCTTTTCATTGTAATATAAAGGGGCAATAACACCTTAAATTAACAATTACCAGAAAATCGTGTTTAATCTGTCATATGAATAATTTGTTCCTGTTCCACAGAGGTTAGAACCCAGACAAGAAATCCTTGCTCTTCTGGAGTCAAATGGAATCCTGCCATTGACTTCACATCCATAAGAGAATGGAGATGGTTACTGGGAGAAAAGTACCAGGAGTGGTGGTGTGTAAACATCAAAATAGTAAGAAGTCCCATTAATCTGTTTTGTATTTTGAAAATAATTGTCATAATTTTCAAAGTTCAGTAATTTTGAGTTTTACTGATAGTTAGAAAAAGATAACTGTTTAAAAACTTGAACTCCTGTGTGCCTAGCCGAACTGAGCATCTGAACTGGCAAGGTCTGAAATCCCCAGTCTGTGCCATGATATCGTAATACTACATCTTATTGTTATTAGTGTCAAAGTTCACCTTTGTCAAGTACTCAGAAACACATTGCTAACTTCATTAAAGTAGTTGGAAACAATATTCCTTTCCATCTCCTTTCTGAAAATAAAAAGTATCTCCTTATTGAAAATTAATAACTTAAATTTTGCATGCTTTATGATATATTTACAAAGCCTGGAGGTTTTAAGCTTAACTCATGTTGCCTTACATTGGCTTGACTGCATCAGGGGAAAGAACATGCTTAGAATTAGAGCCAAACTGCATTTCAGGGACCAACTAAACATAGCTAGATGTCGTGTAGATCTCATTATCAAGATCGTGTAGATCGTTATCAAGAAAGCAAGGGAGTAAACCGTCCAGAATGGGCTGAAAAAATCCCTTTAAATGAATTCCACTGTATGATCACATCTAGAACATAGTTATATTTTTAAATGCAGGTGCTAATATTTGCAAAATTGCTTTGTAATAATGCTTTATATTTACCCTAACTGGTTAATAAATGTTAGAACTTTCTGTATCTTTCCAAACTGGGAAAATGTAAGATAAACTCACAATAGTATGCTTTTAAGTATTATATTGAAGGTTAACCCAAGAAACTGAATAAACCCCATAGTGATTAGATATTTACACAAATACTTTTTTCCATGTATTTCATGTGTCCTATATACCAGTAGATCTACCTATATACCAATGGATCTACCAATGGCAGATTCAGAAAGGAATGTTGCAGCTCTTCACTGTAAAGTTAGTTCTTATAAGTTGAGCTAGGTGAATAGTTTAGATAAATCCAAATAAGCAGAAGATAGAAACATCATATAATTTTAATTAAATTAGCAGAATTCAGCCTGAAACCAATTGCAGGGTCAAGGCAGTCTTAATTAGTTAAGTTTCAAAAGGGCTTTTACATATTTCCCTTTATCCTTCTATTTTAAAGTCTCTTGTATTATTCTTCAGTAAAATGAAGAAGAAAATTAATTTTCTTGTGTATTTAATATATATACACTTTATATAAGCATATCTCCAAAATCATCAAAGGCTAAAAGTACTAATGGAGTACAAATGGTTCTTCAGTAGAAATAGTACTGTCTTTTTCTGTTAAACTTCTGGTACTAGCAGTAGAAGAACAGATTTGACAGGTATCAACAAATACATCAATATCTCAGAGACACCATAATGATGTTTTTAACTAAATTACCTTCTATAAATGCACCTGGATCATATAAGCAGTTCAGGGAGAGAGATGCCTTTTTTTACCAGTACCTGCTTTTGAAAACTTCAACAAAAATTAGTCCTGGGGGTTTTATTGAATTGAAAAGTGTTAATTTATTGAGGCATGAACATAATGTAAAGTGCACAAATCTTTTCAATATATATGATTTCTAGAACAGAAATATATTCAACAAGATCTACTTTGCAATAGGTTGATTTTTCAGTCTTTCTTTACTTTTCCAGTATTAAAAAGAAAATAATGCACGAAAATTCATCTATTGTATGCACTAGCTCACAAAATTAAAATCAGATTGTATCACTCTGACAGTTACTAATGTGAAGCAGGAAAAATTTATAAAACAAAATAAATATTGTATGTGTATATTCTATACACTTGAGATTAAGCCAACACACCACAAGATGGCAGATGAAGGCAACTGAAATGGCAACATGCAGAAAAAACATAAGTTAGTGAGTTTGAAAAAACAACTGCTTTTGAAGTTTCCTTAATTTTGTATTATAGGAAATAAGTTTCAGAAGCTAACTTACAAAAAACAGACATTCCTGTTTCCCTCTTAACGTTTATGAATAACACTTAGACCCTGGAACTACAGCACCTCAGATTCAAGATTTAGATCCAGACAGGGTATTTAACTAAGTATATTCTTTGAAATCAAGAAGAATTTTCTCCATTCATCTTCCTGGCTGTAATTCCAGAAAAAACAGTGATCTCTCTGCCACCATCAAGCCTTGTAATATACTGGGCACAGGCTATGAAAGGCTGAGATTTCACTTATTTAATAAGAATTTGAAACTCTACTTCATATTCCACAGAAGTATGCTCAGCCACTGAGCTATGATTATGCGAAAGCAAGCAGCTTTTCCGATTTCCATTAATTAACTTGTTTAACTCTGCATAAAGTATGTATTAAGCTAGAGTTCGAGCATGATAGCCCCTGGTTTCATTGAGTGTATAAAAAATGGGAATAGAGAGACAAGGGGTTCTAGTTATTGATTCAATAAGTACTTAATGTAAATTCACTTCAACTGTGCTACTCTACTGTTTGAAGCTCTGAAATCCTACATCTCAGATCAGTGTTTTAAAAATATTTTGTGCAAGCACGGAAAATAGTCCACGGGGTAACACCCAGTTTGTAAACTTACCTCGGCTGCTTGCCCGTTCTGGCAAGGAAGAAATTCTGAGCATGCTCCAAATTAGACACTGCAGTAATAAGATGCTATACACAAAATCATAGAAGTCTCAATATTTTAGACATTCAACAGAACATATTAGCTAAAGTGGCAGTTGTCAGGACTCCTTTTGCGCTTAAAATCTTATGTGACTTAACTAAAATCACATACAGATTCTGCAGCTTTCAGGTGCAGGCTTGAACTGGACCTGAATTCACTGTTTCGCCTTGATCTTTTCTGCCTGACACTTGGTGACTACCTCAATGCCTTACTGAATCTGTCTTCTTGAATCTTTCAAGTCATGCAAAAATAGTAATCTTCTGCAGTATTCAGATCACTTAATATGAACATTCAAGAAAGCCCGAAGTACCTAGCTTGAGGAATAGGCAGCACCCAGACCCTATTCTCTGCTGTTTTGAAACTCATATCTGTAATTTCTAGAAGAAAAATAAATAGAATTGAATAATGAATGAGAAAAGTGAAAACTGATGAATCATATCTATGAAAATGATATCACACAGCTGACAACTCTCATTTATCACCTGACCCAGTGGGCACACACTGGGCAGTTTTTCCATAAGCAGTGTACCCTAAGTATCTCGATGGGATTTTTTGCCAATTCACTAATCATCCAGGGAGAATTTAAAGCTTTCATTTGACAAGTGTTCACTTTTATTGGGGAAAAAAAAAAAGCTTCTGAAACTTAAACAATTGAAAAATCCTAATAAGCCCTTAAGAATGAACATAAATATCTGCAAAAGTTACACAACACCTTTTGCTTCAGGGCTAAGGTCTCCTATGTTTCTCTATGGATAGCCATACATTTACATGATCAGTAATTCTATGTAGACGATATCAAACAGTATTTTAACAAAGTTAAAGCTGCCATTTAGGGTGGTGAGTCAACTCAAAAGCTAGAAAAACAGATCGGCTGAGTCAGCTGTAAAACATATGTAGCTGATAAGTTTTGCAGGTCAAAAGAGAGAGAGCTGGAAAAGAGTTTACCTACATCCAATTTATTTTAGAGCAACAGACAGTCAGATGAGTCCAGTTTGGTCATGACAGGATATATTCAGTCCTGCCTTTTTCAGTCAAATAGATGCTACTGGAAAATAAATGCATGCAGATCGGGTAATACAAAAGAGAGGAATAAACCTGAACTGAATGAATAACTGACAACATTCACAAAAATGTAGATGGGTAGCTGAGGTTAAGCATAGCATTTGATTGCCATCAAACTGTTTTCAGCTGTTTAAAACTACAAGAAATAAATATAGGCAGCAAGAAAAACCCAAATATAGCACTAAGCAGGACCTGAGTGTATAATCCATCACCAATAACATGTGCAGGGTTAGCAAGATGAAATATCAAAACTTATATAACATATGGTAGTTTTCTTATTGGCTGGCTATACTATGATGCAATTCAGTGTGCAGAAGTGAACAGATAAAGAATCACAGCACAAGACTCACATTATAAGCTGACCAAAGAAAATACTGGGATGAGCTAATTATTACCTGATGTAACAGCTGAATGTAGGAACATGATTGATCAAACCTGTTTTATTTTGAGAATTATTTGGTAGTAATATGATATGGCTCCTGTAAAAACAGGACCTAAGTCAGGATCTTGTGCAACTCTTTGCACCTAATGAGTGAGAATTGGAGGTTTAGTGTCCCTAGAATAACAACAGTGATAGGACACTGCTTGCTATTTACACAATATGGCTACTGGGGAAAACATACCAAATTAGCAAGTACACATAGCCTAAATTCTTTTTTTAGCCCTGATACAAGCCGGTTCTTGTTCCATTAGCTACTGTTAAAGCTCAAGCACAACAATATAGTAAGATAAAACACTACTTTTTATTTAGAATGGTCTTCCATTCACTAGTCCTGAAATTTCAGCTAAACCTCAAATTTCTGTACTCCCCTTGCCCCATCCTATCTCTATAGAAAATCCTCAAAGTTCACTCCTATTGACAGGGAGGGAAAACCTCTCAACAACTTGGGTTTCAGAGCCAGAAGTAATTTTTCTCCTTACTTCCAAAATATGTCATTTTATCTTTTTGATTAAATATTGATTTATTTTTTAAAAGCAAGGATCATAGCTTTCATAGCATTCTAAAGGCAAAAATGCAACTACACCAAAAAAAAAAAAAAAAAAAAAAAGACAGGCAAGACTGCAGGAACAGATAATGATAAATAAAAGAAAGCATTGTAACTGAAGACAATGGGGGCAACAGGAAAAAAATTGATCAAAACTATTAATTTACCTTGCACATTTGTTTTCTTCTGTTATTTGTATTAATTAATTTGTACTGAATGAAGATTCATTTACTTCACATCTCTAGATTAATTTATAATATAAAAAAAGATTTTTATATTATATAGAAAAAAGATTTTCTTTTACTTGTCAACATATAAAATTAATGGGAAGCATCTGATTTTGCAGTTCTTCCAAATAATTTCAAATGTAATGGACTGTTTTCTATTAAAAAAAAAAAAAAGTGTAAAGAGAGATTTCCCTTTATTTTCCATGATGTCAAAGTCTTAAAGCAAATAAACAGAAATGGAGGCAAAATAAAAAGTCTTGTACCCTCAAAAGACTCTTATCAGAAGATAGAGAAAATATTTATTGATAAGCTCATGAACAGCTAAAATATTTTAGTTGCTTCGTCAGATAAAAAACAGATAACTTTGAAGGATACTTTATAAACTAATAAACTAGTGCTCAAAATTCTAGGGCATTTTCACTAAGAATTGAAGTTTTCCCTACTGTTTCAAAAGCCAAAGCAGTATCTGTTTAAAAAAATCTTCCCCTAGCATAGCCAACATACAAGTATACTCCTCTAAAAAAATATTCAGGAAACCTTAACTATTTGTTAAAGGATAGAACATAAAGCCTTCTCTCATTAAGCACTTGTCTATAATTATACAACATGTAAATGCTTCAAATACTGACCCATATAGCAACTTTTAGTATGGGTAAAATGTTACCAATTCATATATGAATTAAAAATAATGTATTAACAGATTGGAGAGTAACAGTTGCAAAATGTAGAAAAGGAGTGGAAGAAAAAACAAAAATTTTTATTTTTTTTTCCTTTAAAAGCAACAAGTAATTGCAGCCTTTGGCTTTTCACCCCGTATTCAGACAAAACATTAACATGGGGAATGGGGCAGGGGTGAAAGGTGGCATTAAGTGAAGAAAGAAGGGGGAGGAGAAAGTAATAGCAACCCAATAAAACTGAAGGAAAAAAAATGACTGAAAACTAAGTTGAAATGTCAAATTTTGGCAAGAAGTCTTACTTGTCATAACTTGAATTTTCAATCTATTCATGTGTTGCTGGGAAGTTATCACTCAGCTTTAGAAGCTGCTATCAAAAATATAAATCTACAGAAAATAACTTTTCTCAGTCACTTTTGTCTCTAGAAAAGAGAGAGAAAAGTTTTGAATATAAAAGAATATACTCACAATAGTTATATAACTATGAGAAATACAGTGGAAAACCTTCTTTTTCTCACCCATGTAGTACTAATGAGCGCATGAAAAAAGTGCAATTGCTCCCATGAAGTTTTGAGAGAGGAAAATTTATTGTTTGCAGCACTTAAATGATGACAACAGATGTATTTCTCTTTATGAATACAGTTTTAGGAACAGTCATATTGTTATTGTTTGAATAGCTTTCTTCAGTGACTTTAACTATAACATAGTATTTCATCTCATGTATATCTGTGTCTCTGACAAAACGTCACTCATTGAACCAAGTTTCCACACAGAATTTTATTTCTTACTAAACAAAGAGGGAAATGAGGACATCAGGGCAAAAAGAAGAGGATCTGCCACTACACCAGTGTTCTAAGGTGGAACAAGGAAAATGTGGGTCTGTTCCTAAATGTAACAGGTGATTTTGGGACAATAAACACAAAGAGGGATTATAACCTATATACATAGACAATCTGATCAATAAAAACGTGGTTGGACAATCAGTCTCAGAGGACAGTGGTTAATGGCTTGTACTGCACCCAGGGGTCATCAAGGAGTGGAGCACCACAGAGGTCTCTCCTGTGAAAAGGCAATGGAATGCACTATTGCCGCATTTGCAGATGAAGAAGGAAGAAGCACACGCTTAAAGGAAGGAATATCATGCAGAGTGACCGAGACAGGCTGTAAGAACAGGCCAATGGGCCACACAATTCTGCAAGAATGAAATACACCCATGAAAGAAATGAGGAAAAAGTGAGTAGTAAACTGGAGTTGTTTGGGCAACTGCAGTGTGTTTACAGGACAGTGAGAGATCCCAAAGGTAGTGATCACTGATGTCAGGACCTAAAAGCTCTGATGCCTGGGCATAGTCATTAACACTCCTCTGGTATCACAGATAACCTCTGAAGACTTCCTGTTGATCAGAGACATGTATACCTACCACAGTGGAAGGAATGTGCTGGAAGAACAGCACAAGTTTAGCAGTATGGTTGTGTCATAGGTTTACTTGTTCTAAAAAAACCGAGCTGTGAATTTTTTTTTCTTTCCCCTCCATCACTTTAAAAGAAAGATGTTGAAGGAGGGAGAGGGAGCATGTTTGCCTAAGGTGATTGACACACACAAAAGAACTGGCTGAAGCCTGCATTCCAGGCTGATAGCCATCAGAAGACTGGGGGAGGAGGTAATTTTTTTCCTCTCCTCAGGAAACGGCAGGCACTCCACTTGTGCCCTGACTCAGGGAGGGTATGTCTGTGGAGGGTTTGTGGTTTGTTTTGTTTTCGGCCAGGTCATCTGGCTGCTTTTGGCCCTGGTTTGCCTCTGTTCTTCTGTGCCCTGTTCTGCCCCCAGCCCAGACCTGCTGGGATTTCATTGGAGAGGCTTAGCCAATCTGTGAAGGAACCTTTTGGGGGAGGAGGCCGCTCTTTCCCTCCTCTGCTCCCGTGCTTTGGCAGCGGCTTGTGCGCACCGACGAAGAGGGGGGAAATCTCAGCCAGAGCCAGCTGCCGACAGTGTCAGTCTGTGGGAAGAGCCCCTTTTTTCCCCTTTTCCCCTTCCCCTTCTTAGTGTAGAGGAGCGAACTCCACTTTCAGCTTCTCCCACGCACCAGGGCCCCCACGAGGTGACCACCAGAGCCCAACCGCGCCCCTGCCGACCACTATGGATCAGCCGCAGGCTCTGCTCCTCCAGTGATCCAACAGCGCCCCCTCCTGATCGTGGTTAGAATTGCACCAAAAGGCAGAAAGTACTGAATTGTTTTTTTGGGGGGAACTTTGGATACGGAATTATTGTTGGGTTGTTTTTGTGTTCTTTTGTTGTTCTGCCAATACACATATATTCCATAATAAAGGGATGTTATCTTTTTTTTCTCCATACATTCCTCAATTGGAGCCTCTTTATTTTGGATTTACAATCGCTTAAAGGGAGGAGCTTCGTCTTCCTCATAACTCATCCTCCTTAGCAAAACACTTCAGTCTCATTAAACTGAGACAGGCTGGCAATAATACACCTGCCCTAGAGCTGAAATAGGATCATCTACAAAACTTTAAAGCAACAGGTTTCCATAGAACCTTTATGCTATACTGGTGGTTTGCTGATTAGAGGATCAACACCAAAGTACTAAATAAAACGCACAGGGTGATCAGTAGCTTTTTCAGTGTTAGATTTGTTATTAAATACTCCAAAGTAAGAGGGCCCACTCATGAAACACAGGCCTTGGGCATGTAATGGCAAGATGGACAGGAACATATACTGGTTGTAGTTCCAGATTATGTGATTGTATCAGTCAGTGGCCAAGAAATTAAGAGTATGAGGAAGACGAGACTCCTTGGGCTATTGAAACCCCAAATATGCTGAATTAAATTCTGAAAATAAGTGAAGTTTGCCTGCTGACAGATCCTGTAAAATAAAAATGGGAACCAAGGTGACAAGATAACACCTAGAACCTTTCCAGATGGGAAGCTGGCATTTGCAAAGGGCCTGAACACTCCAATATGCAGAATTAACAACATTGAAAATATCCTTTAAAGATGCTAAGGAGCATCAGTTGCCCTGATTACGTCTGTATTGACTTCTGGGTGTTTCTTAATACCGTATGAAAACGTCTCAAAGATTAATATTGTGGTAATAGGCAGCAGAGAAGAAAAACTTTTTGGGCAGCAGAACAGTGAAAAATAATATAATGGCTGCTCAGAAGAGACCTACTTTAATAAGCCATTTAATGCATATATCCCAAACACAAAGGAAACTCAAGAAGAGCAGCACACCGGTAGGGCTGACAAGTTAGTCTAACTTGGGATGGGAGCATTAAGGAAAGCTATTTTTAGCCAGATGGGCCCAGGAAACTGCTGAGCATTCTGGCTTCCTACTGGCCCAGAAAATACAACTTGAACTTGTTTCAGAAAGAGATAACACAAGCGGTCAGATAGTGCAATACCTATGGGACATACAACACAGTCAGAAAGTACCAGTTAAACCAGGAGCAGAGGGCGATGATATAGCCAGCAGGGCAGGACCCCATCCCACAATACCTGAACAAGGCAAGCAGTGCAGAGGTAGAGGTGGTAGCCAGGTTCAACCAAGAACCCAGATGGCCAAGTGAGTTCATAGCAATACCGTGGGAGGTCAGTCTGAGGGACACATTCAGAATCAGGTCTGGTGATGATAACTGAGATCACAGACAGCCAGATCGTTCAACAAGTCCACGTAATGGGACAGGTCTGAAGTCAAGTTGTGAAGCCAGTCCATAGGTCAAAGTAACAAAAGGGTGTCTGGCTGGCCATAGGCATGGCTGTGGCTGAGATGGAAACAGACCAAGAACACAGCTGAACTTAAATGGAACTCCTGGGCCCATGGGCAGGGCACGTGGGTGGGAGGCCCCAGGAGAGGCTGGTCAGGGCTATAAGGCCTACTAGTGTCCTCAAGGCCCTAACAGAGAGGGAAAGAAGCCTGAAGAAATATTTTATAATTATGTTCTCAGTTACACATTTTGCAGGGGCAATGTTTAAGGTTTTTAATGACTCCGTGTTGAGAGACACACATGATGTCAGTTACAGTGCCTGTAACATGTTCCCAGGGACGAGGACGGGAGAGTGTACATCCGCTTTCTCTGAGCGAATGTACATATATTTGCAGCTCAAGATCCCTGCTGTCCTGGAGGAAGCATGTGTATTAACATTGTGATGATGTTAAAAGTAAGGTTTATAATGGAAGTATGTTCAAACAGCTCTTAAATATGTTTTGTTTGGGGGAGAATGAATTGGGCATGACTGGCAGCATAGCAGCAGGGCTGGGAGCTGCCCCTAGCTGGTCACGGTTGGTTCCAGCTGGCTCTGACACTGCTGTGAGTTGTCCAGTGACTGCCAAACCTGCGGCATGTGGCATCTACGTACAGGCATGTTTGAGAGAGAGTGGCATTTGGGGGAGTGGGGGTGATAGAGGAGATGTGGAAGGAAACACCAGATGCATGAAAGAGGACGTTGTTGAGGATGTGGCTGGAGATGTGTTTGTGGAAGGAAGCATTCCATGACAGGTGACTGGCACCAGGTCGGGAACACCGAGAAGGACTGCAGTCTGCAGGTGACCCTTGCCAGTGCTGGGAAGGACTGCAGATCAAGACAGAGCAGAGGAAAACAAAGCAGCAGCAAAAAGTGAAAGACCAAACAAGAACCTGGGAGTGGTAGACCACAGTATTACATCCATCACCCAGCCTCCTGCACTGCCTGTCACTTCACTGAAGGGAAAGACTGGGAAAAGACTGGGAAAGAATGAGTGTAATGCATGGGGAAAAAAAAGGGAAACTAAGACTAGGAAGTCGGGACTAGAGGTATTGGAATGAACTTGAGCCTTGGGAAAGATGAGGAAAGCTGTTTTCTAAGCATTTTCTTTTTTTTTTTTCTGAGTTTGTAGGACCACAATGTTGAAACTTTTTGCAAAAGCTGAGCTCAGGTACTTCTAGGCAGCTGTGGATAAAGCCAGCTGGTTAGGCTTTAAAGGTACTTTCCAAAAGACAAAAAAATAAAGGGAAACAGTTTGTCAGAAGAAGGAAATATATATTAAGCTCACTGCTTTCCTCCCCCGAAAGAAAAGTCTTTCTAGATATTGCGTAAGACATAAAAACATCTTAAGCATCTCAAGAGGATTTTTTTCAAGTTCAAAGTATCCACATCACAATTGGTGCTCATAGCCTGACTTGAATAATTAATTTAATATATACTTAGTGATGTCAGTGAAAGTATTGCCATACCTATAGCAAACATAAATTTACCCAAGAGTTTACCCATAAACATTAAAAAATATCACACGAATTTATGGGCCTCTTTTGCCGGTAATGTATGACAAAGTGTTGAGAAGCCTTATTAGTAATGGATCACAAGACAGTAAACTCAGGTACTAGAATGAGTATTTTGATTTATACAAATGTTTCATGAAAAACAGGATTCCATTTTAAAGAACTTCATCTTATACACTTTCTCCAAAATAAGGTATAAAAATTATTAAAAAAACTATAAAAGCAACAAATTAAGCAAATAGCAACATCATTTTCCTTCACCAACATTTTCTAAATCAGCTTGTAATTAGACTTTTTACTTTCGCATTTTAAGTCCCGCATATTTCAACTGTCTTTTTTACAAAAAGCCCCAAACAACTCAAAATCAAGAGTAAAAAAGGATAACTATGCCCCAAGCCCAATCTTAGCTCATCTTTGTAAATTTTTTTTAAAGAAGAACAGAAACAAAAGCTACACTATCATTTTTCAAAATATTGTGTTAAGTTTTAATTAATTGTAATCTGTATTTTACATATAATAGTCATATAGAGAAACAAAAATCAAGATTCCAAATCCACAGAATTTTTGTGGGCAAGCTTATATATGAAATAGTCTTCAATGTAAATTCACGTACCAAAAACTATATTAGGTTTAATAAAGTTTCCTATACATTCATAACCACTGGTTTCCTCTAAAAAAAAGAAAAAAAAACAACCAAACTAGCAAATAAAATTAAAAAACACCCAGGTCCCCCCAAACAACCAAAAAACAATACCAAAACAACCAGATAGTAATGGGTTATAATCCTAAGTCTCTGTAGTTCAGTTAAAAATGTATTGATAGAATGGACAGCCTTCTTTGACCCACTATGAAAGAAAAATATATGACTCACATTTTATGCAAAATCATCCAGCCCTAACCTGTTTTAGCAAGGAAGTCTGGAGAATGCAAGTATAGACGACTGACATTTCTTTTACATGATTTTCAATGTTTTGATAAACATTTTTGAAAAATTGTATTTGAAAAAAATCATAACTACATCATTTTATTTGATTGTTTTCTTCTCAGTTATTGGTAGTCTAGGAAATATACACTTTAAGCAGTAACAAGGTCTTTTTTCCTCCCTACAACATTTTTCTTACATTAACAACTATAGATTCTAACCATGGCTTATCCTTTCTCCCCCTTGACAAAGGACAATCTTCTATTCAACATTATCTCCAAACAAATATTGGTCTATCTCAGAAAATACAGTGTACAGTGCTGGATATTCTAAAACCTCCAAAGTAGTAAATGTCAGTATATCTATGTCATTGCCATTAGACAATTCTGTTTGTTTATGTTTAATGTGAATCTTCCTTAATTGTGATAATTTCACTAGACCTTGTACATGGGTATTGATAACCTCTTTCATTTCCTTTTTCTGCAGGCTGGCAGCAATTTTAAATGCATCCAAAAACTAAATTAAGCTCCTCTTTCATAATGCTGTTCTCTCTTCCTCTCTGGTTCTGCCTGCCTGGGCTTCTCCATTTTATGTTTTATTTTGTAAGGTGCCGTATTTTCTAGAATTCTGATTATTTTCTTTGATGTCCTTTGATATCTTCCTCAAAGTGCAGAATCTAAACCAAACACAGTATTCCATTCAAAACTTTAAACTTGCTTAGCAGTCTGGAAGAAGCACTTCACAAATCCTGCAGATTTTTGCAAAATAAGCCCAAACAGATTTTTCACATACAATTCACATACATGTGCTATGCAGTACGTCCTTCAATCATGCTGTATGTCCATTACTTTAGAATTACTTAAAAAGAGAGACCTTAAGTTAGTCAAAACAATTTCCAAGCTATATTTAAGTTAATAAAATAAGTTTAAAAAATAAATTTAAAAGAAATAATCTGTAATTACTCTAGTAATGAGAGAGAACTACTGTACTAGCAAACATACTTGTACTACTCTGTCAAGCAAATACCTTCTTACAAATAAAAAGCCTCAGCCTATTTTCCTCAGACTTATAAAAAGCTTACATGAGCAGAGATAAAGCCTGAATATTTTCAACATATGGACATACACATTTTTCATGATTTGATCAATTAAACATGTCAGGCTATGATGAAGATCTTTTTACAAATTTAACTCCAGAGGCCCTTATACTTCGGATTTCTTTCCAAATTGTAGCTTCACAGTCTTGTTTGACTTTTCTTTTTAACTCTGCATTGTATTGTCTGCCTTTGTTTCATTTCAAAAATAGTGTTTTCTTCTCCCTTTCTGAATCTCAGCTTTCCCTTGATTCATCTCTTAATCTAATACATTACCACTGTTGTTTTGACACATCAGGCATACACCACCACCTGAAACTGTTAAGTGCTTCTGTGCTCCTGCAGCAATAATTTGCCTTTACAGCAATGGATTGCAGAGGCACTGCATTGCTTGATACAGTGTGTGATCCATCAGTGCTTTATGCACTGATGTTAAAGCATCACTTTTATGTTTATAAATGTTAACCCAAGTGACCTTATATTTCAGAAGTTATCAGCTTCACAAAATTGTGGTGCCCATTAGGTGCACCAAAGCACCGTTCTTAACAAAGGTAAATGAGGGTTAAGTACAACTGCTATGGTGTTGTTTTTTCCTTACTTTTTAATTAAAAATGAAGAGAAAGGGAAAAAATGAAGAGAAGCAGCCCATTCTTCTGCTGGACTGCCCACGACAAGTTCTCCTGTTTAAAAAAACACAAACCATCATGGCTCATGTTACGGGAAGCAAAGCTCTCACTACACAAGGCTATTACTCTGTCAAGCAAATAATAGCCTTTTAGCAGGGCCTGTTGCGAGAGGCCAAGGGGTAATGGTTTAGACTAAAAGAGGGTAGATTCAGACTAGATATAAAGATGAAAAATTTATGATGAGGGTGGCGAAACAGTGGAGCTGGTGCCCAAATGGATGGTAGATGCCCCATCCCTGGAAATATTCGAAGTCAGATTGGACAAGACTGAGTAACCTGATCTAGTTGAAAATGTCTCTTCTCATTGCAAGGGGATTTGGACTAGATGATCTTTAAAGTTCCCTGCCAACCTAAATTATTCTATGATTCTATGATTATTGATTTTAAAATGGGTAGAAATCTATTACATAACCTTAATTACTACTCTGGCAAGCATTCATATAACTAGCTGGAAAGAAACGGCACTTCATACATCTTTCATTTTAAAGTCCTGTTTAAGTGAAAGGCATAGAACTCTAAAATCACTGGACATTCAAAAAAGAAAAAAAGGAAAATAACAAAAGGAGAAAAAATCCTCATAACACCAGCATGTTTGAGCAAGGTCAGTCAAGGACTGTTAAATCATGCAGTGGAAAAGAAAGCATGGTCTGTTTGAAATCAATAGCACAACTGGGTGCTAATGATGCAGGCAGTCTTTTGCAGATTACCTTCATTCAAAGTCAATTATTCCAAGCCTTTTACCCTAAAGGAACTTTATCTGAAAATTTGTGCAGGTCACTCTGCATCAAAAATTACCGAAAAAACTGTGTAGTGTTTCTCTGATGTACCATCAACCTCAGCATGGAATTGCACCAGATCACTACATTTGAGAGTCAGATCAAGAAGTTAAGAAAACTAATATGAATATAATTTATTTTTCAGTAATGTTGGCAAACATTTGAAACTCTTTTCTTTCTTGGCCATAGTAACATTAATATTCAGTAACAATGCATATGTTCTTTTATTTAGTCACATCTTATTTAGGTTAATCATTTTAAGTATTATGACAACTTTGATCCTTCAGCTCATAGAAAAGACAGAACATAAGAATTTATTGAGTTTCATATTCAGCCTTTTTTTAATGTCACTGCCCGTGGTTAAAGAAACGACATTGCTCTATTGAGAGTTTCCTTTCCAATTTCAGTCACTACACATATTTTCTACAGAATGCCCTAATGTAGTACTCACAGGCACTGGAGAGGCTATTCAAACACAATAAAAATGAAAAAGCACAAATGTTGTGGTAGAAGCACTTGACAGTATCTCCCAAAATAACATTTTATTGTAATGTACAGAAACATTCCAGTACTATGTCAATGACTGTCATTTCCAATATGCTACCTAGCATCAGTGCTGTCAATTCTAGCGACTCTGTCAAGTGTTGCATGGTAATTGGTGCGTTTTCATAAGTGCCACATCCTGGAGCAAAGGTATGGAGGAAAAAGAAAATGTGTAATCTTAGCAATTCTTAAAGTTCAAAAATTGAAAAGCAGGAATTGAGGGAGGGAAGGAGGAACAATGAAAGTCCCTTCAAAATGTAAAATTTTAAATGACAGAAAGGGGAAAATATAAAATTTATCTGATATTTCATTAATATTTTTAGACTAGCCACACAAATGAATATTTCTATCTGGTTTCGAACGATTAATTTGGCATAAAAATCTTCCAAAATATTGTTTTTACTGGGAATAAGAAAAAAATTCATTTCAGGGAACTACATCCTCCAAAATTTTCCATTTTTTCCCCTGAGATGATAACAAGTGTAGGAACAAACCACATACTTCAAATGAGTTTTTAAAAGTTGTCTTCACTTCACTGCTTCTAATATATGGCTCAGACAAAAGACGACAAGAGTGCCTAGAATTAAAGGTTAATTTTGTACAAAAGTGGTAACTGAGCAACAGATTTTTGCATCAATCATTTAAATCAAAGTTCCTGGCCCCTAAGAGCATGCAATTTGTTGTATACATGATGAAAAATAATTTAAACCATCTTTATAGGTAAGTAGGAGATTTTCCACATGGTTAGTTTGAAAAGTAAAACACATACTGTGGGAATCCACTGATTTCTGAACTCTTTTTCAAATAAATTACTTTCTGCCAACAACTACTTTTATTGTGACTGGTTCAGCAATATGTAACTGGTTTCAAAATGTATTATGCTCTTTTAAAATGTTTTCCTAACTCATGCAATATTCACCTTCAATTTGCAATTCATCAGTTAATTTTAAAATGTCACTTTCAATGAATACAACATACGAATACAAGAGGCTTCCTTCTTTCTTGCTTCTCTACCACCACCATCTTGTTGCACCTTGCTACTCTTTCTTGTAAGCATATGAAGTGTATTTATCCACACATTCTCTTGCTTTTTAGTCTTCCAGTTATCTCTGAACTATTCCCTCACAATACTATATTGCTCCATTCTCCTAAGAACCCCATATGTTTTTCATTTCCTCATCTTTCCCTCAGTGTTCTTACTCCACAGGTTCCTTGCATATTCCTACCCAATAAATGCTGACCTGCACCATTATTTTCTGAGCTCCATGCAGAAAAGGAGGAGACAAAGTCACTTACTCTAACGATAGTCACGCTGATATCATCAGAAACAAATGCAAGTTAGATATTTACAACACATGATAGACAAAAAGTCCAAATTATTAGAAATAAAGTGGCCTTGCAATATCCCAAGGGCATATAAACATTTCTGCAAACTAGGAAAGTTTTCCATACAAGAAATCCTTATGAGCAAAACTACTTACGAGTGTAAGTAGAGATGCAATAATTGATGGTTTATTGAATTTTGTTGGGTCACATCATTCCAAAAGGCTTGCCTTGTTTAAAGATTTTAATGCCAAACATTTATTTCAACTTATTTAAAGGAAATACTTATAGGCATCTACAAAGCAACAATTCTGAGCATATAGTCTAATTATTACATGGCAAGTTTGATGGCTGAAATGTCTAAATTCCTAGTTTTATATTAAGTACCAGAAGCTTAGAAACATACTTAAGTACTTCTCTAATTAGAACATTTTTTTTCCAGATAATCAGTAAATGATACTAGTCTTGGGTAAAACATGAAATATTATCATGTTCCTGTGATTAGAGGCAGAGTATAAGAAATTAACTCAGTCTTTAATGCAATTTATTTCTCAGAATTACTTTGAGAAGATTAGTTCCCTTTTACAAATTCTCATTACTTATCTACTCTAGTTCAGGTTTTCAATCTGATTTTAAAAGGTGAAATTACATTTTCTTCATTACAGAGCTACCAGTTCTAATTTTTTAAACAACATTAATACTACATGCAAACTAGTTTCTGTAGAGGAAACTTCTAACCTTCTGAGTAGTCATTTTGGGGTCCATGTTTCCATAATTTACTGAAAAACTGCATAGTAAGTATTTGGACTCCCTTCACACAAAATCAACAGCATGAAGAGTTGTTTTAGTATGACAGTGCATGATTTAAGATGTTATTTTATAGCGGTTGTTTATTAATATGAACAGATAAATCTCTATTTCTGCTGTGACAAAGAGCTTAGTTGCGTTAGCATTGTGCAATTTTACTTTTTTATCGACCTGTGTTATATTACCTAGATAAGGTGCTACAGTGCTTGGGCCTTTTTCTTACTATGCTGAAAACAGCTGTTAGAGAATATCACTTTCATTGGCTTTTCAGATGATATACCCCAATATTCCTGTCTCCCTGTCTTGCCCCCTTCACTGAATTGAAGAAACCAGCATCTCAAACTGTGCTTCTACCACGCCTTCCTACTCATCTGGGTGTCTATTCATGCAGACAGCAGGATTAGAAACAGTATTTTTCAGACCTCGAGAGAAAGCATCAATAATTTAGGATTTGACAGGTTCCTCAGACATAATTCACTATGATGTTTAATGACTTTTTTTATAAGATCATAGTAGGTTAGCTATTCAGCAATATATCAGGTACCCAAGCATTTTAACTCATTTACAGCAAATCACAGTAAAAGTATTATATGAATCAACATTAAGAAGAGAATAGAATATTTAAAAAATATTATACATGCAACCTATGCTATACAACCCTCTGTTATGACCACACACTGGAATAAATTGCCCAGAGAGGTTGTGGAGGCACTGGAGATATTCAAGAACCATATGGATGCAATCCTGTGCAATGTGCCCTAGGATGACCCTACTTAAGCATGGAAGTTGGACCAGACAAACCACTATGGTCGCTTCCAACCTTACCCATTCTGTGATTCTGCGATATTAAATAAAGAAAGCAATCATATTGGCTCTAGGCCTACTGTAGTAAGCTAGAGCTTAATGTCAGCGAGGAGAAATAAATTTATTTTCTCCCTCCCTCTTCTAAAATAAATTAACTCCTTAATGATGTTTATCAGTTTCCATAAGAAAATATCAGCATAAGTAGTCTAGCTGAATGTGATAAATTGTCAGACTTACTACAGAGTTGCATTCAGTCAGTGAAGAATTGTTGAGGCTCGTTAAGAAAAACATGGGCTGAGCCTCTTGCTGATCTTGCACCTGGCTTGAGCAAGGGCTGACAACTGAATGGTGTCTGGGGTGAAGTGAAGGCCTCATGGCCTGATACTGTCTCAATGAGGCACAGAAAAGCACCTGCATCTCTCTATCAGCCGTCTGAGTCCTCCTCCACCGTGTATAACAAGCCTTGTTACAAATCTGTTCCTTCAAGTAGATAAGGATGGGTGCTAAGCCTCTCTGGTGAAGGTCAGAGAGCCTTTACTGTCACCTCAGCAAGTGAAGGAGGAACAAATTTTGACCAAAAGTAATCAAGACTCTTGTTAAGTCTCATTAATATATTAACTTTCACATCCCTGAGAATGCAAATGAGGAGAAAAGAAAATATGCCTTACATGTATGACTATAGTCACTGAAACCCCACCTTTAACATTTGATTATTTGACACCTTTGAGAAGAGTGGAAAATTACAGTCTAAAAGAAGGGAGGTTTGAGGGAAAAAAAAAAAAAAAAAAAAATGAAAAAAAAAAAAAGAGAGAGGGAAAACACTTCTTCTGACAGACCTAAAGGGATGCCTATAGGTGAGCTTTTTACCTCCAACTGCACTGGAGCATTTATCTTTATCTATATAAATATGTATCCCTAATATATGTTACTATGTTTTTCGTTGTGACACACATAATACTCTGTAGTTAATGCATTTATCAACAACCATTCTGAATGTGCTGTCCTGTTGCTTCTAAAAACCATATTATTCTTGAATGTGGATCGTGAAAGTTCTTATTGAACGTGTCCAGACCTACAGTATCAGAATGGTAAATCACACCATTCACGAATCTGCAATTGCACAAGTTCTTTTTGAACACAACCAGACTTACAGTGCTGAATTGGTGATGATTAGAAACTAAACCCAGATACATCAAGCCTCCCTGATCTCTAATGACCAGCTGGAATGCAAGCAGGTTATCTTCTGTCAAATTTCTGTACCATTAATGCAACCCTGGTTAACAGAATTATGAGTAATTCCTACAATAGCAGAAACATTTACCGGCTTCCCTCAAAAATACTATTTGAAAACATATGCAGGGAAACTCCCTCTTGTTATTTGCACTTAGATATAGTAGTAAATTCTTTAGAGCTAGAATTCTTTCTGATAAAGACAAGTCATGCTTCATTTGAGTCTGGCTACTTGCACAGAAGAGTTGTGGTAGAGTTGTGATTTAGTAAACAAGATTCCAATTCATACTGTAGTCACATGAGACTGCCAACTGGGCATGCACTGTGGACAAAATCAGACTTTACAGAGTGACTAAGGAAATTGGCTAAAAATATATAGCAGATCCAGAGAGAATCAGGAAAATAAGTCTTCTCTCTTGTATTTTCTGACACAATTTAATTTCTTTCTCACCTTCAGAACAATAGAAACTGAAAACAAAGAATTCTCAATATGATTATATTCAGCATGAACATAAGAAACACTAACTCTCCTATTGAGAGAAATTTGTAGTTTAATCCTTTACTCCACTGTTAAGAAATTGAACTGGATAATGAGTGTGTCCTTACATTTGGTATCCAGCAGCCGTAAGACACTTTGGAACTTCTTTTTTGATTTTTAGTATGAAAACAGGATCATGTCTTTTAGCTGAAATGGCTCCAAAGTGTCTATGCAAAGCATAGGCGAGAGTAAGAAATACAATTCTCTTTAGAGTCAATGAATGATCATAGCATCAGAATAGCACATGTTTTTACCAAAAAAAAAACCCCAAACCAACCAACCAACCAACCAACGAACCAACCAACCAACCAACCAACCAACCACACAAACAAAAAAATCCCCAAACTAAAACACAGTAATTTTTCTTAGTTTCCAGTAACTTCCCTCCAAGTTTGTACCACATATTGCTGCTCCATGGAGTGCAGAACTAAATAAAGCCTAGGGAAATTTGTATTCATATTTCTATCTGTGTAATATTTCCAGGTCTTCTGTCAGTTACCCTGTGAATTCCAGACCCAAATGGACTTCTCTCAGTGATTTCTCTATCACTCAAAATGCCCATGTAGTGTCTGGGCAAATAACAATCAACTCTGGGACCAAACTCCATACCAGTATCAGGCAAGTATTCCTATGATGTTTCATTGTAGCCAGCTGTGTGGATGTTTATCTTTTAGACTTACACTACTGGTAGTGATTTCATTCCTTTTCCTTCCATCTGCTACTTTTAAAACACCTGCAGGAGTTCAGTTAACTGGTACTACAATTCCATCAAATTCCATTGAAATTAGCCCAAGGGTATCAAAATGTATAGGGAGAAATTATATGATCTATAATCTTTCTAAGCCTCAATTTCTTAAGAAATAGTCTAAAGAATATTTTCTTCCACAGATGAACTTGCATGCTGGACAATTGCCTAACAAGACAGGGGCTCAGCTTTGCTGTTAGTATGCCACCATTTCTCATAAAAACCAGAAGTTTGAATTGAGAGGGCTCAGAGCTTATTTCAGTTTCACATACTAAGATTAATTAAACCTAGTCACTAAATCTTCAGAAAAGGAAGATGAAGACAGTCTTCTGCATATTTAAAGCCTCTAGTGAGGACAGACAAGGATATAGATTTTTCCTTGTTTTACTGGATTAATTCCTAAAGGATAATTACTAATATTACATCTACCACTGTGGACAGTGACAATCTACCTTTAAAAGAGCTACATTTCTTTGCCTAAAGAAAAGGCAGCAAGTTTTAAAATTAGTAACATACTCTACTGAGACTCAAGTGACAGATTCAAACCTTGAAAATGTCATGCACAGTTAGACTGTGACAATGCAAGATACTTTCACCAGCAGAAAGTGAATCAGGGCAGCCACCTGCCAAAGAGGAAAGAGAAAATTTGTCCTAAAAGTCACAAAGGAATCAGAATAACAAAGTAGCAATGGGAACACTGCAGGTCTAATAAAATCTGGTTCTGCGAAAGAACTAATGTAGAGGAAGAGGCATAATACACACACTGCAACAGAAATGGCAAGGTAATTACACAGCACAACAACTATGCCAGTTTCTCACAATAACTTTAAAAAAAATCTGAAATAAACCCACAGAATTAATTACTTTTCTGATTTGTTTAAAAAAATCTAGTGAGCAGAAGAGTTCATCCATGTGTTTCTTATAGTGTAGGTCATAGCATTATTCTTTCATGATATTTGGACAGTTAGAAACAGCCTTTGTAACTCAGTGAGCCTTTAAACAGTATTCAAATAGTTAACTGCTCAAATGCAACAGTCATGGCAGGGCAGCTGTGCCTTCTGTTAGACAATGTTTTGTTACATCAGTGTCTGCTAAACTGGGACGGCACCAACCCTATCACGAAACCTAACAGTGAAAGATGTGAAATTATTTCTATTGTCTAATAATGGTAATAAAAAGCCAATCCCTTTAGAAGTACTTCAGAATATGACCCTATATATATGAGGCTATTATACACCTGTTATATAGCAGGATGGGTGTTCACAAAATAAAAGAGATCTCTGATTTTGCAGTCAGATATGATGAAATTATACATATATTATTCTCCAAGCTCAACTAAATATAAATGTTCAGGACTGCATTTTTCTAAATACTACACTCTAATATAGGTTCTTACAGTTTTTCTGTAACAATACCGGATCCAACATCTACACTGTCAAATCCTGCCAAGCATGGTTGTAATTTTTGCAAACCTCAGAGAAGTCCTACAAAGACCAGAAGCAGAAAACTGTACAACCACTAAATAGTGAAAATATAACTACTCGGTGAATGTAAATAAGAATCTTCCTGCAAAGAAACTTGGGTACATCTGTACACAGACATGAACCAATTAATTTCTGTCACCTTTATTTTTTAAGTTAACCATTTTTCCTGTGTAATTCAGGTTTTGATAGTGTCATTTTTATATTGTTATTATTTCTTTTTCGTTAGTCCTTTCAGAAGAGGTCTTAATCAGAAAAAAAGGTTTTAATGTTTATTTTGATAATAGCAATGTAATTATTTTAATGACATGGTTATTTAATTCCTGAAAATTATGCAAAAATTTTTTGGAGAAATCATACAAATTGCCTTCTTGAAGCTACCAATTACCATGTAATTACAAAACAATTGCTTATTTCTTTATTCTGTAAATCAGTTTAATAAGATTTCCTCACCTAACCTTTTCTTTAATTAAAAGATCTGTAATAAAATGGCTACATTTACAGATCCATTGAAAACAGTTGGGCTTATCTGTATGCAAACTGAAATCTACAGTCATTAATAGCATTTCACATTTATAAAACTCCTTACTACTAAGAGGGGCTATAAGTCCTTGCTAGCTGTGCATAAACCAATACATCATTAGTGACATTCAACCACCTCCAAACAGCCTGACCACAAGTTGATGCATTGAAAAGTATGTACAGTTAGAGATGTGAGAGAGTTATGGCCAAGGACTGTGGGAACACACAGTGAGTGGTCCCATTAAACACTACTGGCCCTTTGGCATCCGAAAAGAATTTGTTTTTCAAGGTCTGACAATAAACCATACTGTATGAATTCCTAAGATCAATGGTAGCGTCTGTTCACAATTTCAGCAGTGCTGATTGAGACATTTTAAAATAGCAGTATAGCCTTCAAGATATTGAGACAAGTGAAGCATAGATTAATAGAGTAAGGGTGAAAAACATGCTGATATTTGTGTCGATTTAAATGGATCAATCTGTCAGGCTTTGGAGACAAGGAGAAAGCTTCAGTCATTGTCGGTGTTATAAAAGAGACAGTAGATGATAACTTCTGTGCTCAAGTCTAGCATTGCCAGGACGAGAAGTTCTAGAGCCAGTAAGGACAAAAAATACAGAGAGATGGCGAAAAAATTATTTTCTGCAGTTGTATTTCAAGGATGACAAAACCAGAAACTGGTATATGATAAACATTCAAAACTTTCGAAAACAAGACACCAATTTAAATGCTTAACTAACACCATTTACACTGAAAACCTTGGTTTTCTCAAAAGCATTAGTACCTGTAAAAAGCATCTCTCTGTGCAGGCCACTTACAAACATGTTCATGTTACTTAAAGAATAAGGTGCCTGACAGTTGTGGCATTTACATTTAAGCTTGTTTCACTACAGAACATGTGACCTGCAAATACATTGAAATGTCCTCCAGGTTTATATTTCCAGAACACTGTAGAAGCTACCTTCAACTTTGGCAGTTCTAGCATTCAAAATGTACTTAATTGGTAAATCTTTTTCTCCTCTGTCCATCCTGTTCACTGAATAATCATTTTCAAAACATTCATCAACAGGAGTTACTCTCATGTCCCTCCTGAGAGTGGTGAACTATATTCTTCTGTTCCATCTCCATTCCTCATACCTCGTGGTATACTTCCACCACTTACTTTGTGCTTATACCTGTTCCCTAATCAAAGCCCTCTGTAAGGAAATTTAATTCCTTATAATGACAGAAAGTTAAGTGAGCTACAAAAAAGAAAAGAAAGGGGCTACTGCCAATTTAGTGAGTTAAACACACTAAACACTCAGAGCGTTTGGCAAATTCTTAATCTAATGAAAAGGAAAGGGTCATCAGCTAGGATGTAGAGGGGAAGACAGAAAATCTACTGTGAGATGATTTGACAAATTAGTGTGCTCAAAGACTAATTTAGCACAATCCAGACGGGCAATTAGGATCCAGAAAACTCCAGACTAGCACAATATAGAGGTAGGATTGCGCGGTCAGAAGCAGGGAAGAAAGAGAAAAGAGATAGGGAAAGATTATGGAAACAAGCTGGCAGAAAGGCTAGCATACCTCAATAACTGCAAAATTACAGAATGATTCACAAATAAACAGAAGACCATTCTGTCCACTTCCACACTAGCCAGGCAAAAGTCAGCTTCACTTCAAAAAGCTGTTTCATCATTTTATCTTCCCCATGGGGGTTTTCAGCTCCAGCACTGCATAGCTGCAACTGAAACAGTTACACAGTTTTCCTTAAAGAGCTGGATTACATCATGTAGCTTGAAATGCAAGCAGAAAACTCTTACCTGTCTGAGAAATGCAATGCTATGCACTCATTTGAATACCTCTGACTAGGATTATGAACATTCAGGGGATATTAAGCAGGGAGAATGCCTGCGCCACCCAATGGACAAAGTTGAAGAAAATACAGACAGAAAAATCTCTCCATCAGACTTAGATGCCTGCCTTTGGCACATACTGTGAAGGCAGTTAATTCATTGTCACACAGTTTTTGTGAGAGTTTGATGACTTAAAAAAATAATATAAAGGGAAAACAAAAGCACTACTATTCTTGAATTAGTTTTCTCTTCTCACTTTTTCTCAATGTATACATCTTTTGTGCTTTATGCTAAAACGAGTGCTAAGAACATTGTTAGTACACTTGCAGGACTAGGCCCTTTAAACAGCTTGATACCTCCTATTACAAAATAGTGAAAACTTAAGTACCTTAAGTCCTTCTACTGATGAGGCCTAGAACTGTCCCCACTAAGGTCATAATACTTTAATACATTATTTCTGTCCAAAGTAATCTCAATTTTACAGATAAAAAGACACACACTGAAGTATTTTGTATTTTCTGTTTAAAATGTACTTAAGATATGTGGGGTTTTTTCTTAATTTGCCTTTTTAATAAATTTCGACATTAATGGAAATCAACCCTTTGCATTATTCTATTCAACTAGTGCATTGATCCTAACTGAAAAAGATTTGCACTTTTAGGAGTCAGTTATCCACACAAGACTTACCCTGAACAGTGGCAGGCATCTGCTCTTCACAGCACCATGGGGAAAATCCCTCTGGGCTCCAACTGATGCTCCATGAATATGGGGTGCCCAGCATCTGAAAAGTTTAAAGACTTTCTATCTGTATTTCTCTTATCATTCTTTCTTATTAAAGAAATTACCTTATTAAGCCATTTCTTGTTGGGGTTTACTTATTGAGATTCAGAAAGAGCCCTGCACCAGCCCTCCTGCTCAATCACTTTCTCCAGCACTGCCATCATCTCCCGCTGCAGTGGCTGACACCTAACGGTTCCTCTCCAGAGTTTTAAACCAGTACACCTACAACATTCTAGAAGTAGTTTCAAAGTGATACACAGAAGTGAGGAAGAAAGATTTCTATTTCACAAAAATGAGACAATGAAGGTGGCTTCTCCCAGAAAGTACCTGTCATAAAGAGGAGAACAAAAGCACCCTAATGACATCCTCATAGTTGAGAGCCTTTCTCTGTCACGGAAGGAAGTTTGTAGAAACACTGTAGATTGTAAAATTTGTGCTTTCTCTGTTAGTAATAGGCAACTATGATAGTGACAGCTTGGTGTCTGGAAATTGTCTTTCTATGGAATGTTTCAGCAGTTTTGAGACGGTACAAACACACTGCAAAATTATGATCCTCAGTTATTTTGTCAGGTCAGAAAAGGTATCTAAGTGGCCATAATAATTCACAGAAGCAAAAGATGTTGGCATTTTACCAGCCTATAAACTTTGTAAGTTAACTTCCATTTAGTGACTAGCATCATCTATTCTCCAACTCACTTGCTAGAAGTCTTTTAGAGAAAAATGCTACAAGATTTAGCTTAGTGACACCTCACATCTTATTTAAAGAATTTCTGCAACATTTTTTTGTGTATCTATGTGTTTATCAGGAAGGAAATTACATATCCGTGTGATGGAAGCTTTTAGAAGACTGATAAAGCCTACTAGTTTTATATTTAAAAAAATACTAGATTAATTTATTATCAACACACTTCATGCTAGTGCTCATTTCTTATATATTGTCAACATATATTCACCCTCTGTACAAAACTGTTTGTCTTTGACACCTAGAATATAAATTATCTGTGAGGATACAAAGACCATGGAGCTGATGCTATATAGTTAGCAATTGCAGATGCTGTCTTGGGTGGCCTCAGCTGGAGAAGTCAAGGTGACTTCTTGTTTGTAGTTTTTCCAACCAGTCTTATTTTTGTATTCAACAAAATATTCTTCCCGTGTTTATTGTGTTCTCTATTTTCTGAATTTTTGCTTGTTTACTGCATTTTATTGGTGTTCAAGTGAAATAACATACTGTTATTTTTCCACTTTCAAGGTCATGTTGCTCATATTTATATAAAATGCTTATACATTGGCATGCTTATATCACTGTACCAGAAGTACAAGCTCTTGGCTTTGTTCCCCACATTATTTATTTGGAACAAATTTAGAATTGGAATTCCAATTTATGAGGAGGCAAAAAATCCTATGAAACTATCTTCCCTTACATGTACAGTAGGGGATAAGCACAATTATCCTGTCTTTTTCTTGTTTTATAGCCCAATTGAATTTGTCAATAGCTAAACAACTGAATTCTGAGCGGTAATCAAATAATAGCTCTTCCCTGACTAAACTGTAATACTCCTAATAGCAAATATAACATTTTTGCAAGTTATTGGAAAGTGTAGATGTTTTTATTCTGTAAAAGTTGGAGTTTCATTGGAAAGGCTGAGTATTCAAAATATAACAGTTAGCTATAAAGACAAAGATTTACACCACTGGCATGATAGAGTCAAATTGGTAAGCTTGTTCTTGAGATTAAAAAAATGAGGTATAAACACAAATAAGTCATAAGTTCTTTGAACTGTAACTTAACTTTCTGGGAAAGATGATGCCTAAATTCTAAGCAGAAATAAACATTGGGGTGAGAAGTGGAGTTCTAAGGAGGGAAGAGTAAGAAGAACATCTTCGCTTCTTTTCAAAGAGAGTCTAAATAGCAATCCTGAGTTGACTTTTGCTATGTATTAGGTCATGGTGCATTAATGATGAAGAAAGTCAGAACAGTACTTTTGCTCCCTCCCCTGTTCAATTAGTAGAGAGAAATCACATTCTTATCAAATGCATGAAAAGTTAATACACAGGATTATTAGATGCAATGTTAGTTTAAATAAATTCACATAATTTGTTAGACTGGAGAATGAACTTATCTGATAAACTCATTTGTACTACATCCAAACAATCATTTATCCAGAGCACAAAAAAAGACCAAATTAAAAGCCTAGAAAATTTTGTAATAGGTAAAAATATTCTTTATGACTAAGTTCACTTCCATATAGATGTGTCCCTGATAATAAAGACATCTCTTTTAAAACTTTTATTTTAGAATATATTCATAGAAGACCATTTGAGAAAGTGGAGTGTCACATTTGTCACAGAAACTAGTGAAAATGAAAACTGGAGACATACTCATTCTGATAGGTTTAAAACAGGAGGAGGATGCAAGAAAGGAAAAGAAGAAGCAAAATCTGAAAGTGCTTCTTGGCAACCAAGTTTTAAGATTTCAGGCAGACTCTATGGAGGATATAATAAAAAGGTAGCTATCTCCAGGAATGTCCAGAAAGCACAAGTACTTTCTCCTCCAAGGACCTGTCATTTCGCAACCCAAGCAGCCAAGAAACTGACCACAAAGTCTGTGGAAGAAAATCAAGCCCCACATAGGGGGTGGAAAGTTTAAAACGCTCAGTAACAACGGCCAGACATCTGCATTTGGCAAGAAAAGGTATTTCTGAAGAGAAATGGAACTGATGGCAGAGCAAATTGAAAGATGTTAAGATTTCATAAGTAGTATTTGATAGACATGAAAGGTTTTATTCAAGACCTTCCCTAATTTCTAAGTTAATTTTAGAATTCTTAGTAGCATACCAAAATAACAAGCAAAAAAAATAAAAATTAAGATATATTATTTCAGTCATAACTACTAGAAAAGCACTGATAAACTTCTAAAAACAGTGATTTTGAGATATTTTTAATTTTGTATTATTTGAATAGTATTCACACAGTATAGAACCACTAGTAAATATCAAAGCCTATGCTAACCCAATTTTGAAGACAAAGTCTATATCTAATAATTAAAATCCATTTCACTGTTAATCCCTGTTTTTATATTACTGTTAATATCAAAACAGGAAATATTGACTACCATTAATTCAATACTTTGACACATAGAATTAAACATGTACCTTTCCAGAGACCAGACAGAGATCTTGACTGAAACAGCCTTTTAGTGCAGATATTAGCTCCTCCACTAAAGAATAAGAAGTTTTTTCAAAAAATTAATACTTCTTTTTTCCCGTCTTCATGATTTTTTTTTTTTTTGGTGTGAGATATTAACTGAATTTAAGAGAACGGCACTTTGTTTACATGTTTTTATGTTGTGCTATTGATAAGCAAATCTAATTCTTTTGTCCCATGTAAAATCATCAGTGTGTGAAAGGTCCATATCATGGGATTGCCTTCACTTTTTCTCCTGGGTGCACTGATGCAAGGAGCAACGTTAGTTATATGTCAGTAAGGTTGCAGCTTGGTATAACTATGTCTTTTCATTACTTGTCGTTAGAATCGTGTAAACCAGTGAGATGAACAGAAGAAGGAAAACAGGTTTTGACTCAGATAAAACTGAATACATTACTTAAGTAATGCAATGAATCATGTATTTTATTTCATTGATCTAGACATTAGAAGCATGATTATTAAGGTGTCTTGCAGGCACTTAAGTTAACAATTGAAATCCTTGCTATCTCTACGATGCTAGTAAATAAAAAATAATCTGTCTTTAATAAATCCATATATTCATAAAAGCCATATCCCCATACAATTTCTAAACCAAAGATGCTGTTGTGGTTTATCTTCAGCCAGCAAGTAAGCACCACCCAGCCAATCACTTACTTTTCCCTGGTGGGATGGGGAAAAAACTCAAAAGGCTAAAAGGTGGAACACTCATGGGTTGAGTTAAAAACAGTTTAATAGGGAAAGCAAAAGCTGTGCACACAAGAAAAGCAAAACAATGAATTAATTCACCACTTTCTGTGGGCAGGCAGGTGCTCAGCCATTCCCAGGAAAGCAGGGCTCCATCAGGTATAAAGGTTACTTGGGAAGACAAACACCATCACTTCAAATGTCTCCACTTCTGCCTTCTCTCCCCAGCTTTTATCACTGAGACAACAACATATGGTCTGGAATATGCCTGTGGTCAGTTGGAATCAGCTGTCCCAGCTGTGTCCCCTCCCAGCTCTTTGTGTGCTGATGATCTGAGAAGCAGAAAAGACCTTGACTCTGCCTAAGCAATGCTCAGTAATAACAGAAACATTCCTGTAGTATGAAGACTCTGTTCATCACAAATCCAAGACTCAGACCCATACTGTCAAGAAAATTAACTCTACTCCTGCCAAAACCAGAACAAAACAAAAAGAAAAAGTTTACATAAAAATGTATTGAAAACCAGAAAAATTTTTTCTCTCCTTTTAACCAACAGGTTGTTACTAAAATTTAGATGCCCTAAAAGAGAGTCTCACAAATAAGAAAGTACTTACCCAACCTATCTTACCATTTGGTAGGAGTATCACAGAAGTCTGATAGTATTCAGGGTGAGACATCTGCATACTAAGGAAATATTCATGCTACTTTTCATCTGCACGTTGATTTAAATTTAAACTCTACATAAAGGACATTTATATTTTAAACTCAAAAGTAAATATATCAATAAAGTTTCAAAATTCTAAATGGAAAGAACTTTACAGTCTTCTAGTTAAGCATAGGTGTGTATCTTTGTCACTATCTGTCCTGGTAACAACCACTTAGAACTGAGGAGGAATTCCATTAGATAAATCCAAACTTGACAAAAAAGTTATGATCTCAAGACCTTACTTACAGGAAAAGATGCAATCCTTCCCTTAACTTTCAAGGATTTAGTTCTTTATTCCATTAACACCAGTCTATCAGTTCTGTCTGGATTTTGCTCCAGTCAGTTAGCATTCATAATTAGCCCAACCTGTGATTTAATCAGATGAAACCAACTGTTCAGATTGAACAAGAGCAGAGTGTTTTGAGCCACAACCATGAATTCTGAACAATAACAACGAATAGAGCCCGTGAGAACCACTTAGGAAAATATCCAGCCCTGTGGCTCAGCATTGTGCTATTATTGTCTCTACTATACTCACTTTGACCATAGAGAAGTAATCCAGAAGTCCAGTTCCAGATTTTACCCTTTCATCCAGTTAAGAAATATTACCATCATCATAATAATTCAAGGACTGAGCTACAATTCAGGTTAAGTCAGAAGTGGGTTTAGAACTGAGACTTACCATGATCATGAGTGGAACACGGTGTCACGGTCCCCGTGGGAGGTGGCATGGATTTGTTTTAAACTCTTGTCAGTCTGAACAAAGACATCAGTCCATGTGTCGGGGAGTTCTTGTGCTTTATAGTATAGCTACCTTGACTCCAGCAGTCAGCCCACTATTTAGTTTCAAAAGTGTTGGTTAACAAGCTCTTAATTTTTATAGCACACTTCGACAAGCTCCCAATCCTCACAGCAAACTTCAGTGTGGAGTACAGGGTAGAATATAATAGCCCCACTTTGCCAAGACAAAGAAAAGGAGCGGAAAAATAAAGAAAGAAATGAGAGAAAAAGGAGAAAGAGCACTGCTGAGGGGATGGTCCAGATTTGGGGTAGACAAAGGGAGAGAGGGAGAAGGAAAAGGAGAGAGACTTGGACTGATTCACTTGATTTAATCGTTTACCTGGTTCATACCTCTTATGTAAAATAGATTTTTCATGCCATTCATGTTCTATTGTTCACGCATGCACAGACAGTCCTTTTGAGCCCTTCAGAAAGTGAGTTCTGGCAGAGGGAGTTGATGCAGATGCACTGAGCCGCAAGATGGAAAAAGAACTCATAACAGTGATGGTCCACCTCCAACAGACCCTCTCTTCCAATCACAACTTTTCTGTCTCAACAATCAGAATGTTTGAGACAAAATATGCTTGCATGCTTATATCTGGTTCTTCAAAAACAGACTGAGGTATAACTTTAAAAGTGATGCCAGCATTGTTTTGAGGAAAAAGTCCTGTGGAAATATTCTTCAGGTTTGGACAATTCTGTCAATAGCAGAATATGGCCCCATAAAATGAACAGTCTAATACGGCCCCATAAAATGAGCATACTGATGCATCTGTTAGGCACCTATACTCATACGTCTTGAGGAATACCTAGCTAGTAGTACCTAACTCAGAAAATACTCTCAATGTATTGACAAATTCAAAAGCTTATCATAACACCTGCCCATTAATCCAACTAACCTCTTGAGTACTTATACGAGATGTCACACTCTGGACATGAAAAAGGCAGAAAATTCAGATTAGAAAACAAGTATGATTTGACAGAAAAGAAACTAGTTGTGTTGTATAGAAACTGACATTATTTTCATTCAATCCTTTCCTTCCCAATCTGTCAGAAAGGCTCAATGTTTTACAAGTCATTAATCCTATGTAAAAATTCTTGGATAAGCACAGAGTGTTACAAAATAGAAAATGCAACTAATAGTGCTGGACCTATCAAAACTATTTGCATGTACAATTCAGAATGAATACAGAACTACAGGACTGAGTCCAAAACTATGCAAATTAAGAGTAAAATAAATTTAATAATTTTAAAAATACAACAGTTAAAACTAATTGAGAGAAATACAATTAGGAGTTCATTGTGTAAGAGAAAATAGGAATGGCAAAGAAAGAAGAAAAGCTGGGAACTAAGGAATGTCTGATAAACAACTAAAAGCAAAAATTCACAAGTGCAAAAACTGTCGGTGTGGTTATGCTGGAATGAAGGGTAAAGGAAATATGAGATTACAGGAAAGTTACAGAAATGCATGCCTTTTGCGTACCTTTACTTTGCTTTTCTCACTGCTTTTTCCCTTTCAGTTAGATTTTTGTGAAGTAGTTTCTTGTAATCCCAGTGTGGGGCAGCAAAACTCAGAAAACTGAATCTAGGCTTTTAATGAAAATTTGAGCAGTATATTTAGAACACATATAGCCTACATCACTAGCTGTCAGAGTTTCCTGTGTGCCAGGAATATGTTACAGAAGAAGCAGCTGAGAATTGTACAAAAAATTTAAGAAAATGAAATATTCCCTGCAAACGTTGCTAACATTTAACTCTCTTCTACTATATATAAGATGTTAATAGAGATATTTTTAAATAATTCTTTAGTTTAACTTTTAGTGTATGAAATTTTATTAATCTTTTCTCCCCTATGAAAGTTCTTACATGTATTTGAACTTGCTGTCTCCTTCCTATAGCCATTCACTATTAGTAGAATAAGCATTTTGTAAATTTGTACAATGAATAAAGTGATCTTCTTAATTTCTGTGCTAGCTTTCCAGAACATAACTTCTATTCCTTAAGTGAAAACAATAACTTAGATAAGAATAACTTAGATAATAAGTTATTTGAATGCATTCTCTGGAGGGGAAGGAAAGATGAGAGCGAAAGGTGATGCTTATATAATTTTATCTCACCCACAGAATAAGCCACAGTGGGTTTCAGGAGAGACAAAGCAGAAAACCAGAACAAAGTATATTATTGCACCAGCAGCCTAGAAAATAGGTGTATTCAATGAAAAAATATATTTTAATTTACATATCGACTTCATATCTTTCAACTTATCTAGATCTTCTACTAAAGGGAGAGATGTGTCCAACGTTTGAGAAAATTTGAGAAAACAGCAGAATTCTACTATTAAAAAAAATAAAGCCCAACTTCCTTTACAGAACAGTAAAACAATGTGAAAGAGATGTCAGGAAAACTATTCTTATCAGAAGGCATGTTTGTTGAAAGGAAATGCCATCTGAAAAAAGTAATTATTAAGAATATGGTCTTAAGGAAAATTTTTATAGGAAAATTTTTTTTCCTATCTTAGGTTTGGCAAGTATTTTGAATAACAATAAGAACAACGAAAGTGGAAGTGTCATGTTAGGTACCAAATATATTTGTTTAACTACAAACTAGAAACTTTGTCCCAGATTACTGTAAATTAATAGGGATTTTGCTTTTCAAGTAAGAGGTCTTCAGACCAGGTATAACCCAATACCATCAAGTAAGCCTCTTCCCATAAACCCACGCAGACTATTAATCATTCCCTAATGTTATTCTCTTAAGCTATATATTAACAAAACTAATGAAAAAATTTACTTTATTAGGATTTCAGAGAGTAGCATTGAATATCTGAATATGATCCATATCCATGTTTCTGTTTAAAAATCATTATTATATGAAAATATTATTGCCATTATTATAACACATAATTCTCCAAAATTTCTACACTTTGAACTGTGGGTAGTGTAAAGTAAGAAAATACTGTAAAGAGATACTGAAGTGCTATATATGATATGTGAATTACTATAGCTGTACAACAAAAGTAAAGCTCTAGAATGTGACTATACAAAGATCCTGTACCAAGATACAATGGCTATAAAATGATAAAATAGTGAGGAGAAACATATGTGGCCCATCAAAGGACTGATGAAAACTCATAAAAAATACCTTTCTATAGACTGAAAAATATTTAGTGGATCTTTAAAGAAAAATAAAGCAAGAATAAAACATTTTCTTAGTGACAGAAGTGTGAGAACTTGGTAAATTGTTGATAATAGCTGTAATACTCCTTTTTTAATATTTATATGTTTTAAAGAGGGTGAAACCCAGCAAGGTATAAGAACTTGTTAAATTCTTGAAAATTCGAATGATGGCTATATGTAGAATGAAACTGCTGGACCAGTGTCTTAATCTCCTCTAAGTTAATTTAACACTGTCCTAATCAGGCAGTCTATATTGTGAATCCACTGTTTTCAAGACCAAGAAAGACCATGCTCTCCAAGAGACTGGAACAGCTAGAAGCAGACTGAGAGAATAACCCACTGTACTTTACAAAAACAGTATTGATTCAAGTACCTATCTTTCACCTGTCCTCATAGTGGCCATGAGAACACAACAGTGACATTGTACAACTGGTTGCTGGAATAAGCATGTTCAAGAGTAAAATATGTTTGTATAAACTTTCATTTTTATGTTGAAAAAAAATTAATTAGTTCTTACTAAAACACTTCCCTAAAGGATATCCCTAAGATCACTCTAATATTTTTTTTAATGTAAAGAAAAGAGGCTGAATAGCTTGAACTAACTGGTGTGAGCCAGATGGATAATCACACCTAAAGAAGGGTTTATTTTGAGGGGTTTTTTTTATTACTATTCAAGATCAAGAGCTACAATTTTCAAGTGAATAAACCCGATCAATGGTTGAAAGATGTAGTCAGTGGCTGAATAGATAGAGACACCTCTATCAATTGTGTAAATGCCATTTCACTCTTGATACATTTGTTCTTATAAAACCCTCTTGAATGCCTTAACATTTTTCTATTAAGTCAGTTAGTGTAAATATGAAAAGAAAAACAGAAAGCATATTTCCTAAAGAGCAAGTCCTAAGGAACATGTATGTCTATATTTAAATCCAGGAAATTTATTCTTTGTGATGTGAGGTTAAGGTTCCTTTTATCCAGAGGAAAGGGATCAAAGTAAGAGCACTTCAATGGTACATGGAACTCATTAGTAAGAGAGAAGAATGGAGGGGATCCATGCTACATATTTTATGTTCTTTTTGAAAGGCATTATGTGTGAATGGATGAAATTTTAGATTATTGTTTTACAGCAATTATAATTTCAGTTACGCTTGAAACAAGCTCCTGTAGTGTCTCAATACTTTTTAAATCAAAAGAGAGAATGATATTCATCTGGTTTATGTTGAACTGGTGCTCAGAAAGAAGGTATGAAATGGACAAAACTGACAGTCAGTGGAGGCAACCTTTGAAGGGCTGGTTCCTTACTTTCATTTCTCCTGCTTGCCTCTGGGCAACAGCATAGATGAATAACTTCTTCTTTTTCTGGTTCAGTAGATCACCAGCACTGTGAGAGCACACAGGAGATGTTGCTTGTGTTCAACTGAAACACCCGCTATATTTGAGAGGTTATACCATCTGGTTGTAGCCTTTTCACAGTCAGCAAAAGGCCTGTTTACCTGGTGAGCTTCAGAAAGAAGTTTAAAAATAAGCCTGTTTATACATGCATGAAATCAAATCCTGGGACAAAAAATAAGGACCCACTTCAAATGTCACTTAAACTTTGCTTGCTGCCTTCAATGAAACCTCTCCTGATTTGGTCCCCTATGATATAACAGCACTGTGAACTTTAATACATCACTGTAGAAGGTACTTATTCTCTGTGCTAAAATCAATCTCCCTGCAGGCATGCTTAAGGCTCTTTTGCTTTAAGCTTCTCTAGTATTCACCTTAAAGCCTGTAATGCCTTTACCCATACCAACCTTGCTTCTAAAGCATCACCAGTAAGAGTGAAAAACATAAGGAGACTTAAATACTATCTTGTGTGGGATCCAATTTTTTCTTTATAAGAATTTTACCCTTTCCAAAATGAGATTTAACAGACTAAAAGATCTTACAAAATGCTAAAACATGCCAGAACACCTGTGCTGCACCTCTGTCTTTAATTTCTGCACTACTGGGGAAACTCTACAGAACAGAGACTACAGGGTGTTTTTTTTGTTTGGATTGCAGATTGTTTGGGGTTGGGCTTTTTTTACACAAATTACTTCTCATATTTTTTTTTTTTTTAATTAAACAATCCTGCTGATTGAATTTGAGAAACTAGAAGCTGCTTTTAAGGCCTCAAACCATAATGTCATTAACTGCCTCAATTTTGAGGCAAGTGCACTGAAAAGTAAATCCTTCAGGAAAATAAACCCCATGCTTTATGGACTGTCTTTTTGGACTATGCCAAATTGTCATATCTGAATAAATAGATTTTGGTATGCAGTTCTCTGGTGAGCATTATGATTTGTTGCTAAATGACTGATTTTTGTCATTCATATACTAATGAAAACTATAACCACAAGAGACAGTGGAGATTTAAACCTAATTTAGCATTTGAGCAGCTAAATTGACACCAGTCTTTGAAAGACACAGCAGCAAATTACTCTTACAAATAGAATAGGCAAAAGGCATATATTTTATGCACAGAATTTTCTACGTTACTGTGATTAACACCCTGTCCAGTAATGAAAACTAAAATTGAAAATAATGCTTAGTTAAGTATTTATGCAAACTTAGCATACAAAAGAGCACATACCCCTTTTAGTATGACACAGTGATATTGACTACACTGAATAGCTAGAAATGTGATACTTTGCAAAGCAAGAAAAATACTACATCCAGTTCCAGGGTGCTCAACAGAGGAAGGACATCGACCCATTGGAGCAAGCCCAGAGGAAGAACACCAAGATGATTAGAGGGATGGAATACTTCTCCTGTGTGTAAAGGCTAAGAGAACTGGTGCTGTTCAGCCTGGAAAAGAGAAGGCTTTGGGTTGACCTAATTGCAGCCTTCCAATACCTGAAAAGAGCCTACAAGAAAGATGAAGGGAGACTATTTACAAGAGCATGTAGTGACAGAGGGAATGGTTTCAAACTGAACAAGGGCAGGTTTAGATCAGATATTAGGAAGAAGTTCTCTGCTGTGAGGGTGGTGAGGCACTGTAACAGGCTGCCCAGAGAAGTTGTGGATGAGCCCTCTCCCTGGAAGTGTTCAAGACTGGGTTGGATGGCATCCTGAGAAACTTTGTCTAATGAAGGACCTGAGCCCCCTCCCACCACCCCAACAGCCCCCCTGCCATGGCAGGGGCATAGGAATTAGTCAGTCTTTAAGGTCCCTCCTAACTCAAGCCATTCTATGATTCCATGATAATACATGTTACAAATTACTACAAAAAATTCTAGCTACTATTTTAGAGTAAAAGCATTCATAGAAAAATTCTACATATTTCACAACATTTAGTTATTTAATGTATTACACAGCAGCTCAATGTGAAGAGTGTTACTGAAGAACCAGTTGACATCACAAGTAAATTTTAACCCATTCTTTCCCTGAGACTGCATCCTTTACTCTCAATGTCTTGTTAAAGTTGATGTTCATCCCAGTATAGCCAGAAGATCAAAAAAAATCTACAGCGAAGCAGAAAGAATCTATTATCTTTCCAGTTTGGCCTTGAGAGCATTTGTGATAATCAAGGATGGACATACACATTAATAAATTCTTCTGATGGTAAAACACCTATAAAATTACACTTGATAGAAAGAGTCCTTGATTAATATGACTTATATACTACAGACTAATCAAGAAAAGATTTCCAGTATATTAATTCAGCCGTCATCTCACATGTATGTTACTTATCATAGATTCTAACAACAACCAAATATCTAGATGTTATCAGAGTTTGACATTTTCCGTAATTGTTTATGAGGTTGATGGAAATTTGATTTTGAAGAAGTCAATTTCTAGCACAGAAAAGTACTATTTGTCTGGAAAATGTGCTACGACTCCCTTTTTGTTACGGAAGAGAGAATAGGTGTATTCTGTATTCATGTTATCTACATCAAGATCTATGCTTTGTTTGGGGCACTTGATGACTTTCTCTAAAGTCTGTATCTGCTTCATCACAGGGATCTCTGCTGCTTTTAAATCCAGACAAAGCTTACAGCTTTCATGAGAATGATTACATAGAATGAAAGGGTTCCCAGGAAATGAGGCAGGCACTGTGACAGCATTAACTTTATTTGTGTGCCATTTTACAAGCTGAAGCAAGCAAGATCTACTTACATTTTGTGTTAGATGAAGATCTACTTTTACCCGTCATGAGAACTCTTTAACGGTGGAAAATATGATTTAGTAATGCATAAGAGCATAAGATTTAAGATCCTAGTTACGTTACTAGAATTAGAGTAGATACCAGAACACCCGTTTCATTTAAAGTCTACTCTGTCAGTCAGTTTCCATCAGTTTTTTTGACTTAAAAAAAAAAAATCTTTATATTGGTAATATAATACATGAAATATATTACAAATAAGACTTATCATTACCATTCATTTCTTGAACAGCAAAAATAACATTTCATTCTCTTTGATTAAGTAACTGGCCTAAGGCTCTTTCCTGTGTGCCACAGTAGCACATTTTCCTCTAACCTTTTTAACTCTGAATGCAGCTGGCTGGGGGGTTTTTTCCAGCTGTGTCGAGGATAGAACGACTAGAAAAAAATTTCTGATAGGACAAAAGCAAAATAATGTTTTAGAAAGGACTACATTTCTGGCTCAAAATATAGCATTGCTGGAACATATCTGGCAATAATCCAAGTGACTTGTTCTGATATATCTTGAAGTAAAACAAATAAAGTTTCCATGTGACTTTTTATTTTAAATTTCACAGAATTTATATAAAAAACAATAAAATAAAGGTCAGAATTAAAATGAATCATTGCAAAAATTGTCAAAATTAAGAACTGCTGCTGACCCAAAGCATTTTGTTGCTTTACAGTTCACTAATATGTCCTATTTCAGTTTCATTTCATGCCTGAAATCATATGACTGACCAATACAACCCTACAAATGGAAGAAGACTCAGAGGGGATGGGAAAGGGCTGCATGTCCATGAAGCTCAAGAAATAAAACAGGGTGTGACTGAACTCAGTTTGTGGAAATAAACTGACTTCATCTCAACACAAGGGGCACAAAAAGGGAGGCCTTTGCTTTAGTTAAACACCTGTCAACAACTGAATGGATCAACTGGTGATTCTTTGAGTTTATTAAAAGAGTGAGAATGTTTCCCTGAGTTAGCTAGACTGTCATGGAGGGTTGGGGTGAATACATTATTCAGCCCAACCTAGAGTATAAAAGCTAGAAGACAAGCAAAAATATTTAAAAGAAAACAATGGGCTTGAGCTGACTTCAAACCAGTATTGTCATGGTGAGCATTTGATAGATGCTGATAGGGGAATCACATTGGCATTGTGATTGAGCAGTAAATTGCAATTGCTGTATTGCTAAGCAGTAAATTGCAATTGTTGTATCATACCTCTGCTAAGTCAGAAATCTTGTATGTCAAATATCTTCAAATAAGTAAATTTAATATTAAACATTACAGCTGTAGTAGGTTTCTGTGGCTGGGTTTTGGTAGCAGAGGGGGAGGGGCTACAGATATGTTTTTTGTTAGAAGCTGCTAGAAGCTTCCCCTGTCCCATGAAGCCAATGCCAGCCAGCTCCAAGACAGACTTCCTGCCGCTGGCCAAGGCTGAGCCAATCAGGAGCAATAATAACACCTCTGTGATCATCATGGTCAGCCTTCGCGAACAAAGATTTGGGAAAGGTCATTACCCTTCGAGCCTGCGCAGTAGATTTTTTAGGTGAGACACAGTGTGCGTTGAACTGAGCCCACCCTTTAATCCTGAGGTTGATCTGCCGGGGCCGAGTGAGCTGGGACGGCGGCAGTGAGGTCCTCAGGATGTAGGTTCGTTTAGAGTGACCTTCTCTTAGATGGATTGCCTTACAGGGCTGACGAGCTCCATCTGCCCAGAGAAGTTCCCTGACCAGGAATCGAACCCGGGCTGCAGCGGTGAGAGCGCCGCATCCTAACCACTAGACCACCAGGGAACACCTCCAGCCAGGGAAGAGCGGAGCGAGAACATGGGAACAACAAGGTAGACACCAAGGTCAGTGCAGAAGGAGAGGCAGGAGGTGCTCCAGGTACCAGACCTGAGGCCCCTGCAGCCCGTGGTGCAGACCATGGTGGAGCAGCTGTGCCCCTGCAGCCCATGGAGGACCATCGGGGTGCAGAGACTCACCTGCAGCCCATGGAGAAGCCCATGCTGGAGCAGGTGGATGCATGAAGGAGGCTGTGACCCCATGGGAGGCCCAAGATGGAGCAGGGTCTTGCTGGGGACCTGCGGCCTGTGGAGAGGGAAGCCCACACTGGAGCAGGTTTTTCCCGGGTAGGGCTTGTGGCCCCTGTGGGGGACCCACATTGGTACAGCTCATTCATGAAGGACTGCATCCCATGAAGAAGTGACCCACGGGACAGCAGTTTGGGAAGAACTGCTGCCCGAGCGATGGACTCACGCTGGAGGGGTCCATCAAGGACTGTCTCCTGTGCAAGGGACCCCACGGGAGCAGGGGAAGGACTCCTCTCTCTGAGCAGCGTCAGAAACAACAACTGACTGTAACCCCCATTCCCCATCCCCCTGCATCGCTGCGGGGGGGGAGAAGGGAAAATGTGGAAGGAGGGTGGGAGGAAAGTGTTTTTAAGACCGTTTTATTTCTCACTTTTTGGGTCTTATCCTGTTAGTAATAAATTTAAGTACTATCCCCACTTTGAGTCTGTTTTGCCCATAAAGGTAATCAGTAAGTGACCTCTCCCAGCTGTTGTCTCTACTCATGAATTCTTAGCTGTTTTTTTTTCTCTCTCCTCTGCCCAGTTGCAGAGGGGAGACTGAGAGAGCAGCTTTAGTGAGTACCTGGCACCCGGCCAGGGTCAACCCACTACAGCAGCCTTCACTTGTGGAGTATGTAAAAACTTGGTCAGGGAATATTGGACTCTGACAACTCAGGAGAGGGATATTTTTTTTCCCAGAAGCTAAAAAATTCTCAGTTCTCCAGCCCATCTGTGGGACAAAAATTAGTAAATTTACAGCTTGAGTGACATGCATTGTGAACCGCAGGTCTGCCTTTTACAGAAACTGCTTTCTTTGTTTTTTAAAACAAAGTCCACTAAGAGACATAGAACCCCTAGTTAGGTTTATCAGCTTTCAGACAAGAACAGATCAATCACATAAATTAAATTTAGCTCTGGTATGTCAACACAAAAGGTGTTGAAAACAATTTTTTCACTTCCCTTCCATTCATGCACAGCAGACCTTTCCTTCATTCTTGCTCGTAGTAAAACAGCTTTCTAGGATTTCTTGACTTGCAACTGAAATCACACCCTTTGGCTTTTTATTAAAGGTCTCACTGTCCCACTATCCACAAGAGATGGTAGTGTTTGCTTCTTACTGCTTCGTCTCTCAGAAGCTCCACTCAGAAGTGACCACCACCCCAGTGTGCTCAGATTGTGCGAGGGAATAACACAGATAGTTTCATTCCACCCCAGGTGGGCATCTTTGGACAAACTGAGGGGTAGCTTTTCTTCACATTGTTTGGCTTTTAACTTTTAATAAAACATTGCACATGATACATGGGTAAACTGTGTGCAAATACATCATGCAGTTACAGCATTCTATTTCTATCTTCCTGCCACAAGGAAACATCTTTCAGAGCTATGTAGTAGTGCAACAGAGGCAAAGTCCCTACAACATGTGCCTCTAAAAAACCCCACACGACTATCTGGTTACTAACTCCATATAACACATGAAAGGAATCTTGTACAAAGTCTCCCACAATCCCCACACAGTGCTTCTCTTTCTTCTTTTGCCTTATTTCTCTGCACAGTGCTAAGTTTTCATTTTCTCCAAACCTTGTTAAGTTTCACATTTCTGAAATGCAGAAGCAGCTTGAAGTTCTTTCACCTCACTCACACTGCTAGGACTGATTTATTTCTTCAAAATAATCTGAGACTTGTTTTTTTTTCCACCTGGGTGCTCTTCATTAAAATTACTCACATTTTATCTTCTTGCTTCCCAGCATTCTTACCTAGGCATACCATATTTTACATGGTGTCCAGCAGATTGAGTCCTGTTGAGTAGTGCTTTGTTAATTATACAATTCAGATGGATTGCTGCTGATGCATGCACAGCTTTCTGGGGTGGGGAGTCTTTCTAGAATTAAAAGAGTTTGATTAGCTCCCTAGCTGCCTTTGGGTTTGTCATTTGAGGATACACAAGGATCTTCTCGGTTTCCACGCCCCTCAAACACTGCATTTCTTTCTCTTATTTGTAAACCTTCAGGATGTCTGACTGATTTCCTGCAGTCAGGTTTATGTGTTTTTCCCTCATCTAGTCAAAATTCCTGAAATTCATGGTTTGAAAATACGAAAGATAAAGGATTTTTTTTCCATTCCTCCCTGTGGTTTAGAACATAGCTTTACTTTAAGCACTGTCTTGTTTATAGCTGGCGGGGATGAGCTTTCCCATGTTTAAGCCAAGCCCCTATCTTTTCAACCTCAGAGAGTGCTTTAGTTTCAAAACACCTTAGTTGAGGTCCTTCTTTTCCTATGAGCCTTTGGTTATTGTTCAGTAAAACTCACCTTGTACTCAACCTGTACTCAGCTATACATTTTACTGCTTCTCATGCCATAGGAAGGTGTTCAGAGTAATGTAGAACTGACAAATTAAAAAAAAAAAAAAAAAAAAAATCTGTCCAGTGATTGTTCCAGCTGATGTTTGAATCTGCCTAATCTCTCCCTCTCACTGTGCTATGGAGCTCCACCAGCTGACTGCTTCCCTTCTGAAATCAGTGGGTGGTCTCCTCCTCTCATTATTGATTTTTTGAGTCCTTGAATATCACACCCTTTTGCTTTTTATTTGGCTGTCTCACCGTTAGTAGTCTAGTCTCTGAAGTTTTTCTTTTACTCTTGCTTTTCCTCATCATGTCAGCTGTCTTCTTGCCAATCTGGTTAGTTTCCAGTTTCAAAAGGAAAATGAGAAAAGCCCCCCCTCGAAAGTCACAGTGTACATCTCTCCTATTTGTGTTCTCCTCAAACTGGGAAGCCACTAACTTTTACTAAATTAAGCACAAGATTCAGAAAAAGAACTTATCTCTTTTCAAATTTTTTATATTAATTTATTAGACGGGAAGGTTTGGGAAGGTTTGGGAAGGTTTGGGAAGGTTTGGGAAGGGAAGGTTTGGGAAGGGAAGGGAAGGTTTGGGGAGGGAAGGTTTGGGAAGGGAAGGTTTGGGAAGGTTTGGGAAGGTTTGGGAAGGGAAGGTTTGGGAAGAGAAGGTTTGGGAGGGGAAGGTTTGGGAAGGTTTGGGAAGGGGAGGTTTGGGAAGGTTTGGGAAGGTTTGGGAAGGG
>NW_016690206.1:5086925-5147518 GCF_001604755.1 Lepidothrix coronata | reverse complement strand
GGGAAGGGAAGGGAAGGGAAGGGAAGGGAAGGGAAGGGAAGGGAAGGGAAGGGAAGGGAAGGGAAGGGAGGCACAAACTAAACAAAACTTTGGTTTTGAAGATGTATGCATGTTTCATGAGATTTTCAATTTTTACACTGGCTGGAACCCATGCACTTCCCGATTTCAGACAATTAAGCAGCATCATTATGGTACTCTTAAGGAGAAACAAAAAAGTGAGAATGGCCTTCTGGTAACTGACTTAAAGTAACAAGGGCTAGCAGAGTAAATATGAACATAGTATACTGATTTAAAATTCATGTATTGTGAGAAAATGAACGAGTGCTTTTAATAAATTTAACATCAGTATTCTATGTGTGGTTTTCAGTCCATCAAGCATTTTCCTTCCAGGAGTGCATCTCCTGCTTAGTTCTTGAACAAGAGACACTGTATATGACTGCTGTTTCTATGTTACTGGTTCTGTTTTTTTAGCCTGAAACAACTTGCTTTTATCTCTTTCAAAAACTGACACAAAGAAAAAGCCTTCAAAAATGTAAGACTGTAGAGTATACTTGTTAGCAGCCAAGAGATTGATACAACATATATAAAAATGAGAGGATGGGTATCATTTACCTAATACAAGTGTCATCGCTATCTTTTTCTCAGTCTCTCCATTGCCACAGTATCAATTAATAGAAAATGGTATTCCAGTGAATCACCTTGTTCAAGTATAAGGGCTAAAAGAATTATTGAGAAAGAACAAACAAGTCTAAAATAACACAACACAAATAAGTCAAGTATCTGTCAGTCACAAGCAATGTCAGCAGCCATGATCTACCACTTCTCCCTTTTTTCTTATGAAGCATCCAAAGGATGTGTCAAGCACTGAAATGCAGAGGTAAAAAAAAAAAAACAACTGTAAGTAAGGGAAGGAAACAGAATCTGAGGAATAGAAAAAAATGTAGCAAAACCAAAACTGAACAAAAAACAAAGCAGCATTCAGTAAGTCACCTCATAGCCATCTACTATAATTTTACATTAAACTCAAATAAAAATGTAGATATCCAAGAAAAAGAAGGGAAACCTGTAACATGGTCGGTTGCTGAGAAAAGGTGATGAGGAAAAACCTTACCATGTTTTTGGTTCCTCTCCATGCATGTTTTCTATATACAATCCCTAACTGCATAATGTAACATGATCTCTATTGTGCAATTTTAACCTTATCCATCCTGTTCCAATTTGCTTTAGTGTATTTTTAAACAAAACAAAAGATGTGAGCAGTAGCATCGATCTATGTGGTTTTAAAAATAATTTTGGCCCTGCAGCTGATAAACCTGCAGCTGATAAAATGGATAGACACATAATAAACCAACAGTGAGATGCAAATGCTATTTAGATGCTAATTCCATTTATATTGAACACTACAGCAGACAGCAACTTCAGCACTCGTTCTCTCTCTTCAATATAATACTAACATGCTAGGATCCCTCTGAAGAAGAAGGAATCTTGTTTGTACGTCTCGGTGGAAGTGTCCCAGGAGATGCATCTGAGGCTTCTCTCTCAGACAAAATTGAGTAGTTAACAAATATGTATTATTAACTTGGTCAGCAAACAGTTACCCTACTCCTACAAAGGCAGCACTGGTGAAGACAGATTCTTCAAAATTCCCAATCCCATCCTAAGGCAGGCTTGAAAGTCTTGAAACTTTTCTGCATAATTAGAAAAAAAATGTCTTTTGACCCATTCCTTTAGATGGGTACAGTAGGTCAAGCAGTCTATCAGGTATTATCATTGTAATTGAAACTTGAGTATTTATTCTGTAGATGGAATGATGAGAGGTAGAAGTTAGAACAAGAACCTTTTGCTTTGAGTGTGAAATTTGCTGTGCTGAAAGCGAAATCACAAATGAAAAGTGATCATTTCAGTGAGATTTTGCAAGAATAAAATCCATAGCTAAAAAATAAAACTTGGTGAAACTTTCTAGCTTCTACAAATACAACTTTTAATAGCAAATTCAATTCCCTCCAGTCCAGGTCAATGGAGGTGCCACTTAAGAGATCGCATCTTTATGGAAAGAAAATATTTGCTATAGCTAAACTGGACCCATATTCCCACAAAAAAAAAAAAAAATCTGAAATGCAAGGATGAAATTTAGACATGACTGAAAGAGTGAAACAGAGATGGCTTAAAGAAAGATAGGGACACCATGAAGTAAAAATATATAACAATATGTAAGAAACTGATTATTTAGTACCTTATAAAACACTCAAAATTTAGAAGATTTTCTGAAAAATCTCATCACTGAATTGTCTCTATCATACCGAAAAATGAAGCCAGTTATTAATCAAAACCTTACCATGGCAAACACAAAACCCACTTTTAAAGACCAATTGAAAGGTAATATCTGATGAGCCCAAAGTGACCAGGCCTAAGCGAGCCAGCCTAGCAAAGAAGGAAGCATTCCGAGACTGACTACTAAGTAGCCTTTGGCATAAGGAATCTGCTGCTGTCAACAAGAAGTTCTGACAAGCAGTGAGGTCATGGCACAAAAAAGCTTCTCTCACCTAGTAAGATCAGAAGCCATGCAATTACTTCTGACAGGTACTTCTCAGTAATTGTCACAGACATGGTTAGGAAAAATAAAAGTTTCCTAATAAGAGAAAGGTCTTCAAAAAAGTTCAAAAGGTACTTGTTGGGCCACTTTCCCTTTCATTTGAAATACCCTGCATTTTGTGATATTCCAAACATCTTCCAAAATCTATTCAAAGTGTAAGGATTTTCAAAAAGTCAGGCATGTTATTGAGGTAAAATTTCTCTTGCAGAGCTGTATCTGCTTTCATTGCTGAAAGCTGAGAAATTGTTATGGCTTTCTGGTTAGTGGTAGCTACTGGTGCTAATTCACACAAGTGTCATTAGTGATGCTTTTCAGTGGTGCTTGAGCAGTTTTATTACACATGCTTTTAGAACCCTGAATTAAATGCTCAAATACTGTGAAAATGGCAAGAGATAGAAGTGATAGAGAAAATCTACTATTTCAGCCTCATCCGGTAAAGGAACACATGAATAAATAGGGGAGTTTGAGTTGTCAAAAGGAAATTGCTGTAGAGCAACATAACACCATGTTCCTCTGGGTTCCCAGTGCATAGTTCAGGCTAGTACATTCAGTAACAGGTCAGCCACAAGTGAATAAACAAGAAAATTCAGGGACAGTGGAAGAAAGGGAGATAAAAAGAGATTCTGGGAAGAGAGCATTATAGCAGCCTCCAAAGTAAAAGGAATGAAAAACAGTTGCAACAAATAGACCTGCAGTTTACCTCACTTGAAGAAGAATGTTGTTTTTTTCTACTAAAAGTGATAGCAAACTGAGGTAAAGTATAAGAAAGAAATACTAGGGTAGTAAGCTAGTCTGCACTCTTTTTTGACCACACGCAAGCACAAAAAAGAAATTCTGAAGTGGGGACAGATACCAGGAACATTTAGTATAGCTGAAGCAGACTGGGGAAATTCCATAAAAATGAGAGACGAGTACAACCAGCATGTAATTTTTAATATTTACGGAACCAAGTGTAAGAGTAGAAGCATTTCTGAAACAAGCAGGAAATGCACCTTGAAGGACAGTAGCAACATAGGGAACAATAGAGACGAAGAGGTCAATGTGTCAAAAGTCCCTTTGTCACTTAAATTCTGTAGCTTGCTGGCAGTAATACAAACCAAAACCTTTCAGAAGGTGAATCGAATCAGCAGGATAGCTAACATGCAGTGAAGAGGATGAGGCCAGTGAGCTGAGACACTTATGAAGGCTGAGATATTATAGGCTTTGGAAGAGATTCAAATAGTAAAGGAAGAATTATATCTTTAAGAAGGTTGTCAGCACGCAGCCTAAAGGGGTGGACGGATCAAATTCTACAGACACTAGTACAAATTGAATAGGATCAAAATCCACTTTAAGTAACCTAACATTCAGAATGGGCAGGTAGACTCTTTTCTCCATATTCTTTTTGTTTGATCTTGGCTAGCTTCAAACTTAGATGTACAGTATTCAGACTTGAAAGTGCTACGAGAGTTGAGCTTCTTTCTAGCTCAGGTTCAGAAAGCTCTCTGGCTTGTACAGAATTGAGATGTGGAGTTACAGCTAAGAAACCTATGAATACAAATCTGCAAGAAACTTCTCTTGCCTGTAAAGCATGTCTGTTCTGATGTGCGCTTACTTAACCTCCCCTTAGTTACCTACAGCACTTTTGCCATTTTTCACATCTTCATTTAACTTAGTGGCTCACGCCTTAAGAAAACTGCTCTGTTGCTAGCAGAGAATCAGTCACTGCAGTGACCTCACTGACTCATTACAAAATTAAGAAGCATCCAACAACTTACATATGTTGAGAATAGTGTAAACTTTTGACCGTTTACTTGGACTGGAGTGCTGTGGAAAGTAAATCCTCAGAAAATGTTAACAGATGTGTTTATTCAAGCCAGTTGCTAATTTGAAGGTCTTCTGTCAGTGAATTGTGCCTAAGAAAGATGAAGACAATTCCAAAACTTAAAAGCAAGCCTCTGTTTGTATTTGAAAGATAGGGACAGAACTTTCTATGGTGTGCAAGTTTAGGGCTGGCTTCCCACCAAGTCTCCGAAACTTTACAACAAAGCCTTCTTCCCAGAGAGGGAAGAAAAAAAAAACAAACCAAGCAGACAAAGCTATAGCAAAAATATATATATTTTACATATAAAACAGATATATATTGTGAGACTATTATATACCTATAACACCAGAAACTCTAAATAGCTTCCTAAGGGAAGAGGGGAAGGGAGAAGGGAAAAGGACAAAATAGGATGAAAAGGGACAAAACCAAAACCAGTCTACACAATCTAAAAACCCGGTAACCAGCAAACTGAAGAACTGGCAAAATCTCACCACTTCCCTTGAGAGAAGCAGGACGGCTGGACACGGCCCAGCACTCTCCCCTCACACATGGCAGAGAACAGCAGTCACTGTAGGTCTCAGCTCCAGATAAGCCAGACCGAGACAGGGACTCACCGTTCTCAAACCTCGACGGAAAGGAAGAGTGCGAGGTCCCTCCCGTTGGCTTTATTTATACCTCAAGTTACGTAAAGGAATAGCATGGAATACTTCCATGGTCACCTTCCTAGTTCCTTCCTGGTTGCAAGCTGGTCTCCAGGAAGGCCTAGAGTGAAACCATCACATATGGAAATTTTAGCTTTGTTATCTCCTTTATTTCCTTTAAGTTAATACTGACTACTGCTTGAGATTGTCAACTGACAATACTGAGATGGCCTCATCTTTGCAAGAGTATTCACTATACCTCAGCATAAGAAAACAATCATCCTCTGAAAAGCATAAGAAGTTCCTAATTCTGCAAAAAAACCCCAAAATCATAACACAAATAACCAATGAATACTAAACACAAAAAATAACAAATTGTCCTAGTTTTTAACTTCGTTGCAATTACCTACACAAAAAGTATTTTGTCTTATTCTAAATCTGAAAGAAAAGTTCTTCGTGATAGAATCAGTCAAGTTGTTAAACTGAAAATACAACAAAATGACAGATCAGTGATTTACAGGGTACTTAGCTTATCACTAGGTTGACATATTAAGCTGTGATTCTACAGGGAAAAAGCTGCTCAGAATTCTTGAGAAGCCATAATAAGAATAATATTCCTGCCTTTTTTTTAAGGTCTAAAAGTTGTAGAAGGATGTTTTAAATCAATGTCTTCAAATTAAGACATGATGGGGGTTGAAAAAACAGTGTGTAGAATACAATTTTACAATTTTGTCTAGTAATAAGAGTAGTGTTTACAATGCTGCTGCTCTGAAACCAAGAAGTTGAACTCTGAACTTTAACTACCTGAAAGGCTAGAGCATTCAAATTAGTCCTTCATCGTGCATTAGCAGTTCCAACATTTATATTCAAGCACATTACTAATCTCTTTTGGCACCTTTACTCACAAACACACTGCTGTCACTCAACACTATGGAGACAGGCGGATGGTTTAGGGACCCTTGGCAGAACAACACAACAAAGCAGTTATTATAATTGAAATTTTCTTCTAACCTAGAGTCCGTAGATAGGGTCATTTTACAAAGCTAGCATCGGAGACCCTCTGTAGATCAGCCAATTTTCACTAACATTCAAACTCCCCTACACATCAGGTCAGTGTTTACAGATAAACAGTAACTTAAGCTCAAAGCACATATACAAAACTCAGTTCTCAGAAGAAGCAGTTAAGGAGGGCAGCCCTGACCACTGAGAGATCGTGTTCCTGCCCTCTCACAGATCCAACCCACAGCTGACCGGGACTTGCTGTTGCGCAGGGCAGTGTGCCACATGACTTTTATGTTTCTCTGTTCTGCAACGTGTGTCACTCTGATTGTCCCAGGCACCTTGACCCCATTTAATTGACAAAGGTGTTCGTGGCTAGTGACTGCACACCCCACAAGACAGTGCACCAACATCTGGGAGTAGGGGATCTGGTCATGACTTCCACTTGCTCCAGAAGCTTGGTTTCAGCTCAAGTCTAGCCTTCCAACTGCTGCCAGAGTTCACTCTTCGGAGCAGCAGGAACAACTCCATGAGGGAGGACAAGCCAGAAGCCAGGGGTGATCCCAGTGCAGGTTGGAAAGTACCCCAAACAACCAAGCACAGTCCTACAGCACCCAAGGAGGACCAGGCTGGGGATGGGATTCATCAGATTGTACACCCAGACAGGGCGAACTCGTGCCTCAGGTCTGAGGTTAATCTAGGAAGATGAATGAGAAAATAAGGATCAGGAGATGATGAGATTGAGATAGACATGCAGTGTAGGGTCAAAGTTCACCTGGAAGACAAAGCTGGAGATCAGGCTGCCTCTAACACAGATCTGAGCTGCCTCCAGGAAACAGGGCCAGTTATAGCTCTACAGCACAGTTCAAGCTGAGGTCAGAATCCCAGGTCTGATGTTCACTGGAGCCTCTGGAGCAATGGTCAGAGGGTCTGTCAGCAGAGGCATCATGTGACTCTGACAGGTTTGGGCCTTAAGAGATCAGTCAGTGCCTTGACTACTTTTTCTGCATTAAATATACACAAAACACCCCACAGTGCTGGTCAGAACTTATGTGAAATTGCTGTGATGCAGAAAATTAATTTTACTGCTGCTTCCTTCTATTACAACATCTTCTTGCCTACTTTGGGCAAGAAGACAAGGGCCTACTTTGGGTTTCATTTTAATTTAATTCATGGAACTAAATCAGAACATAATAAAACTCCCTACATCTAAAACACAAGAATTTAATTCACTTCCCTGAGATCATACAGTAATTGGGACCTGTGAGAGGGTAAAACTGATCAATGTGCAATAGTATTTAACTGTTCTATCCGTGCCCTCAGTGAAATAAAACAACTATTTTCACACAAGGAAAAAAACAGTGATGTATCTATATTTTGTATCACTTTTTTTAGTAATCAAGATGAACTATCTTACTAAAGATTTTCCAATACTTTTATTTTTTTTTTCCCCAATGGAACCTGTCAGGAAAAATAACTGCTTTGAGTGAAACCCATGTTTATTACCTTGATGTGCACACAGTTGATAATGCAGCTTTTATAATCCCCCCTTTTTTGCTTTTACTTCCTGTAGACTCTGTGCTTTTAAATGTGTAGTAATAGCACTAGCTAATATGCTTTGTGCTTTGTACAGCACATCGAATTCCCTAGTTTGTTATAAATACAGTGCAGGTGGCAGGTCATAAATTAAGAGACTACATTCATATAAAAATAGAAAAGTCACACAGCTGTCATTTTCAAGAACATGGCAACAATTTGGTACAGGTATAATCATATCTCCCAAGACAATTTATAAGACATTTGCTTTCAGACTAAAAATTCACTTGATTCATGATCAAAAAGTAATATTGCTAGGGACCGCTTATCAAAGGGCAAAAACACATTCACAAAGAAGACCTGTACTTCCTCTCAAAGATGTCTGCCTCAGATTAACATCCTATAAAGGCTTTTATTAAAATTCCTTCTGCAAATATTCTAAACCTTTTTCAAGTAAGAGACCAATATACTTTTGGAAAATCTTTTATTAAAGGTGTATGTTGTGTTTCTCTAACTTGAGGTCTTTAAAAGTGGTTCTAATTATCTGTTTTCCTTAAAAGAAAACTTATGGTACCAGGTGATTTGAAGTATTACAATTTGTGTTTGTTATACTAGCAAAGGGGTCCAGGTTATCCAAGAAATCCTGAAAATTGAAAGTAGGGATGAAAGGATAAACAAGTAAGGGCAGATAAAAGTCACTGAGGGATGCATAATGTGCTATAATAATAATATATTATTATAGTATATATATTTCTAATCTGGATTAGAAATTTCTTTGTGATCAAAAAGCAGTTGCATTCTACTAACATCAAAACTTTCACAAAATCATCTTTTTTCTACAGTTCATGTTTTGGAACATTTTTTCTTGCTATTTTTAAAAAGAAGGATATACTGCTAATGGAAAGTAAGACACAGGTAGATTATTTAGATTGTAGCACTTACAGCTCTATCTTTTCCAATCTATTGTATTTGTTATCAAAATGCATAGCTCTCTCTTACTTGGTACATCTTTCTCACTAAATTTCAACCAGAACACTTGACTACGTATTTTTAAATTGATCTTTTATTCCAATATTACTCCTAATCAGTTTATGTCAACCCACGTGGTACGGATTTATTTGAATAAAGGTAGTTGTTAGACACCAGATCATTAATTATTGGGTCAGAACCACCTTGTGGGGGTATGTGGGGGGGGGTGGGGGAGAAGGGCTAGGCTAGGCCCGCAGACACACGATCGGCCGGCTCATGGCAGTAGGCACACGGAAGGCCTGTAGGCAACATGGCTGCGCCCCTCCCTTTGCCTAGAGGGACAGTGAGCGGTCAGTGAACCAAAAGTCCCGCCTAGGGGGAGAAGCCAAAGTCTATAAACAGACACACAGGAGGTCTTCATCTTGCCTCGACCTCTCCTCAAAGCTGCCAAGATTTGACTTTCTTAGTGGTAACTATATTTTTTCTCTCTTTCTCTCTTTATCCTTTCCCCTCTTAATCTCTCTTCCTTTACTCTTGTGGGTAACCTAAACACCAAGTGTCTGTATTTAACATATTTTGGGTATTTCACTTAAGTTTGGATGGGTGTTTGCCTAGTAACTTGCTATTAAATGCAAGTTCTTTGTACTGGGCGTTATAGTGAAATGCTTTTTTTTGGTTCGCATGTTATTTCTGTAAAACACTTTTTGCCAAAAAAAACTATTTTCTCACCAAATTAAAAGAAATTTCTAAGAGAAAAATGTATGGATATTTTTCCTGGACATTCACTCAAGGTATCAGAGGATCAAAGACTTCACAAGAGTTTGTGTGGGTGAAATCTCTTGCAGTCTAAAATTAAAGTCTAATAAGTAGTAAAACTTGGAGTTTCTGGAAAGGGATCTAACAGTAGTGTCCATGGAAAAAAAAAGGAAATTAAGAGCAGTGTGAAATAGCCTGTTATCTCTTGAAATGATAACTTTAAAAATCTTGCACAATATTTTACGAGGCTAGGAGACAGATTTAGCAGCATAAGTTTTCAATGTTACTGTTTAGTGAAGATCAGTCATTCTCTATTGAATCTGGTTAGGATGGAGTTATTTTCTTCATAGCAACCCACATAATGTTGAGTTTTAAACAGGTGACCAAAACGTGCTTGATAACACACTGATGTTTTAGATATTGCTGAAGAGTGCTTGCACAGCATCAAGGTTGCCTGTGTTTCCCACTCTTGCTGGTGGTAGGCAACATTTTTGGGACAGGGTACAACCAGGACAGTGACACAAAGTAACCAAAGAGAGATGCCATACCATACAACATCATGCTCAGCAAGAAAACCAAGGTGTGAGTTTTTCCAAAGAAGCCATTGTTTGTGGATGAGCTGGGCGTTTGACTTCTGGTGGTGAGTGACTGCCCTAGCTCCACTTATCTTTCTTTTTCCTTCAAATATGAAACTGTTTTTATCATGGCCAATGAGGTTTTTATTGCTTTTATCCTTTCCATTCTCTCCCCCATCTTGCAGAGAGGGTATGAGCAAACAATTGAGTGGGAGCTTACCTGCCAGCTGAAATCAGCTGACCACACATACAGATAACTCTTGAATAAATGTAGTTTTCATGACATGGTGATGTGAACCTTCCACCACTGAAGATCATTTTATTAGTTTAAGTGATTTTAAGGTAATTATTGATTTTTTTAAAGTATGATTTAACACACCATTTTAACTTTCCTTTAAGAAGTGCTTACGATATCAAAGATAAATGTAGATGTTAACTTTGCAAGTCACTAATCTCTTCAGATTCATGCATTTGTATTTATTGGAATTAAATGAGTATTTATAAATATAAATACATAAATATATATTGTATAACTATATATAATATAATTTAAATATATAAAATGTAAAAATATACTTAAATATAATTTATGAATATATAAATCAGGCCAAGTTGGATGGGGTCCTGAGCAACCTGATCTAGTGGAAGGTGTCCTTGTCCATAGTGAGGGTGTTGGAACTAAATGATCTTAAAAGTCCCTTCCAACCCAAGTCATGCTATGATTCTATGACTTATTGAAACAATTAAACAAGTTCAGGTAAAGATGCACTAATTCTTCAGAAACCATTACGAAACAGACAAGGCTTTCTTAAATACAGATGAAAGATTCGGAGCATATTTTAAGGTCATATTGCAAATGAAAATTGACTCATTTTTTAAAAAAAGTAATATAGTAGTTCATATGAATTGAAATAGACTTTTTAGCTCTAGCTATATCCCCAGTGAAACAGGGTAGACTGACGAGAAAGGAATTAAAATTCCCTTTCACAGTGAAAGTCAGTGAAACTTGTAAGAAGGTGAAACAAATGTATGTACTAGTGCATCTATCACTAGACTTTACATTTCTAAACTGCCTAAACAAGTGACAGATCAATAGCCAACTTTGCATCCAGCTAAGACAGAAAATTTTACGCTTTTCCCCTTTTATGAAATTAGGTGAAAGTAAGATCATAAAAACTTAGTGAATTGAGCTAGCAGCATACTCACTTCAACTGAACTTCAGAAGCACTAACACAGGCTCACAGGTCTTTTCAACTTGTTTCTTGAAACAGAGAGTGAAGAATTAATAGAGAAGTGTAAAAGAGCAGAACTTCTAGTTCTGATTATAACAACCAACATCTCAGGAAGATGAATTCTAATTACAGACTAGGAATTCAATTAAAAACCTCTACCTATAAAAGAAATAATGAAAGCATTCACTGAGATGGATACTTGCAGAGTTCCCTTCAAGTGTTGAGTTAATAGGCAAACATCGCACAACGTCACAGAATATTCTGCATAGGAAGGAAGACACAAGGATCATTAAGTCCAAGTCTTAAATGAATGGACCCTATAGGGATCAAGCCCACAACCTTGGCATTATTAGCACTGTGCTCTAATCAGCTGAGCTAAGCACACCTAATTTCTTTTGCTCTTGTTGCCAGCAAACAATAGGAGAGATGGTAGCAGTTTCAGACCTTGGGTACCCCAGAGAGTGGAAAGATGAAAGTAGAAGGGTTTCCCACATACAAAAATATTTTTTCTACAGTAACATAGACAGTATTTCGGAAGTTTTTTATTTCACCATCTTGTGCTGAAGAAGTGTCAGGAGTATTTAAATGGATTTTTGACTTACCAGGTTATAAACCTCTGGCAACTTGTTTGTAGGTGACACCTTCTTATGCTTGCCAGTCTTGTAATGCTGTTAATAAATAAACTAAATCTACTTTGCTGCAAATATCTGTTATTGAAACTTGTAATCATTTCACACAATGGGAACACTTACATTACATGTTGGTTGTCTGCTCTAAACAGAAACCAATATTTAATCTTTCTAGACAACTTATCTCTGTCCCCTCTTCAGTTACCTGGCTTTTGTGAGACAGTGTTCAAGTTGAGAACTTGTAGGCCCAGGATATAAAATTTATTGCTCTTGAAAATTTCTTTAGACTGACCAATGTAAAGCAAGAGCAGGCAGCTACCTCACTGGGTTTTTCCTAAGTTTAACTGGTGAAAGGAAAGAAACAAAAATTGAATCTAAAGTGTGTTTAAATTTAATATAGTTATAAAATTCAAAAGTATTTTTTTGGGGAAAAAATATAAGTATTTCTTTTCAGCAATGTCAAAATATTGTTCAGCAGATGCATTTTATATTAAAACTAATTATTAGTTTAATTAGAATGACACAAGAATTTAAAAAATACCCATGCCAGTTAGAATATTTTGAAGTTTTTTTTTTCCTTTGTGTTACATGGTGACAAATGCTGACAGAAGATCATTTTCCAGCACAATTGTCACACTGATTTCTTTCAACGATTTTAACATTATTGAGACAGATTACACAATATAAAAAGCAATTCTATCAGCAAAACAAACTTTACACATTACACCCACTATTTTCCCCTTCTAAAGAATCTGTCAATGCTTTTAAAGGTCATATCTCATGTTTCATTATATGGGAGAAAAAAATATCTCCTCTTAACTTGAGAGATTAGTAAGGATTCTATACCAGCTTTCTTGTGCATTGGATAATTTCGTTTCCTATTCTTACTGTGACAAAGTGCCTGGAATTCATTTCTGTGCAAATAAAGACTTCCATGTGTACAATGTTTGTACTGCAATAATGGAAATAAAACAAGAAAATTAATTAAATTAATGAGGTCCGATGCTTTGCCTCCACCAATTAAAATATCTTCCTCCTTTTTCCCATGGTACTGCTGTGAAGCAAATGCGACATCACAAAAAGATCAAACCCTGTTACTAATATTGTGAGAAAAATACCTGTGCTCACTACCAAGCATTTTAGAATTCATTCAGTGAATTATAGGCCAAAAAAACAGAAGAATGAGCTGTAGGATAAACTTGCTTATGTTGGACAGCAACAGCAAAAAGACTCAGAAGAAGGGATTTAAGAAGGGCACAGGTTTAGTAAAAAAAGAAATAGAAGAGGGAAGAAAAAAAAAGCCCAAGCAAACAATGTTAAAAAAGGAGAAGAGAAAAAAATGCACACGGAAACAGCATAGGCCACTACATCTTAGCATTTTATTCAAGTGTTTTTAGAGATATTATACATTGCTGATTAATTTCAACAGAAGAGTCTTATTCTTATAATCTTCAGTTCTACAGAATTCCAGGCAACAAAACACTGCTGAAAGATAAGGGAGAGCCTTCTTGTTAAATATATCNTTTTCAGGAAAATTGAGCTCAAAGATCAGAGTTCAGGAAATAAATGTATTTTTCAGCGTATTTAAGGAGTTAATGGTTATGACAAGCTACATGACAGTTGACTGACAAGACATAAGATAAAGGGTCTGGTATTCTCCTAAGGGTGTTAAGAAAGGCACCTTCATGTTGCTGGTCTAGAACAAACTAGGTACCGCAGGCTAGTTTTCTTTTGTATGTCAAGTGCTAGCAAAGTTAATTGCTGTCATTCTTTTCAGTAAATATTTTTGCATTTGTTTATGCAAGCTTGCCTGAACTGCTCCAACAGATCTTTCCCAAAATTCAACAGAAAGAAATGCAGTAAAATTTCCAACAAACTCTTTTAAACGGTGCACACGTAAGTCAATTTTGTTCCTTAATGGAGTGTTATCTTGTTATCTTGCATCTCAACTCTAGATGCATTTCTTCATCCATTCTTCTCCCCTCTAAACTTTTACTCTTTTGATGTTCTCATGATTAGATCTTGAAGGGTATTCACTGATAAATCAGAAATGTGAAGATGACCTAAGAATCTTAAAAAAGATTAGCACTTGTAATGAAATTTCAGTTTACATAAATACCCAGTTGAAGACTATCTTAGCCAGCTGCCAGATGTTCACCCCGATGCACTTACTCCCTTTTCTCAACAGCACAGGAGGGGAAAATAAAGGAAAAAAAGCTCATGTGTTGAAATAGAAGACGGGGAGATCCCTTCCCAGTTACCATCATAGGCAAAATGAACTCAGCTCAAGGAAACAGATTTTAATTTATTGCCAGTTAAAACCAGATTTGGACGGTGAAAAAAAAGACAAATAAGGAAACAACACATTCCCCCTACATCCCCCCTCTTCTCAGGCTCCACTTGATTCTAACATTCCTGGCTCCTCTACCTCTTCCCCCTGAGGAGTGCAGGGAAATGGGGAACAGGGGGCTGCAGTCAGTCCATAATACCTCCTTTCTCCTCCTTCTTTTCTCCACGCTCTTCCCCAGCTTCAGCCTGGGGCCTTCCAAGAGACTGCAGTTCTTCAGAATAAGCTTGCCCAAGTGTGAGCTCTCTATGTGCTGCAGCTTCCCTCAGGGCATGTCCACCTGCTCCATCGGGGTCTCTCCCGAGCCGCAGGGCCATCCCTGCTGGAGTCTCTCCTCCTCTTCTCTCCTCCTGACACTCTGCCCTCGGGGCTCGCAAGGCTGTTTCTCACCTGGTTTCCCTCCCTCAGTCCTGGCAGCGTTTTGCCCTCCCTTGCCCAGGCTTTCCCCGGGGCTCTCTCCCGCCCGCCCGTGGCTGAGGGGCTCAGCCGTGCCCTGCGCTGGGGCCGCTGGAACCGGCGGGGTCCGAGTGGGGCAACCCCGACCGCCCCACACAGGGACACCCCGGCACAGCCCCCAGTGCTGCCGCCACCGCCAGGCACCTGTGCCCCGTACAGAAGTTATTTGTGAAACAAGGTGATTGCTGCAGATCCAAGACAGTTTCGGAAAGCCATGGCATCTAAAATTTTACTCTTTTTAGTGTTTCATTAGCTTGAGCTCTTAAATTTCATTTTATTTGGTCCATTTACCTGCTATTAAAATCCACTCAGTATGCTTACACCTTAAAAGCCCACCATCAGGAAAATGTTCGTTCCATTCTGAAAGTCAAAACAAAGCAGCAAGGCCAACCAGCTTTCAATGTGTCTTTTAAAATAATCTGTCTCTCTTAGCCTGGAGAACTTAGTGTCAGTCTAAGATGCATTACCTTCTTTTTCTCTGTTTGTAAATTCACTGTGATCAGAGTAATAGGCCTTGGTAGGAAAGACAGAAAGTTACTTCCATGGGTGTTTTATTTTATAAGCTCAGAGATCAGAATATCCTCATCTTGAACTCAGTCGATACAAACTCGTTGCCTAGAATAGAGCAACGCAGTGCAGCTTTCATCTCTGATGCATGCCTTTGCTAGTTTATTTTTTCCTTGAACTTAATTTGGCTGGATGCTTCAAAATGTTTTGTCTAGTTCTCGATCTGAGCTATGATTCTTTCTAATCTAAGAAAGGCGGGGGGGCAGAATGAACACAAAAATTTTTTTCTAGGTTTAGGGGTTCATCTTAAAGTGTTATGTGTAGTATATTTTAGTAGAACTTGAATTTACCTAGTCAGAGAAGAGGTTTACCTGGAAGAATTGCTTGTTTTCAGTCTGTTCCCTTACCTTCCCATAGTATTGCTACAGTACAGTCTGGGGAGATAGGTCATTAACGTGCTTACTGGCATGCAGCTGCAAAAGTGAAGCTGTAGGTCTCAAAGAAATCTTCCCATGCAACAGCCAGAAGCTGTAGTAGAAGTTCCAGCCTTACTGGAAAATTGGATACATATTGCATATTCTTGTGTTCTGTAGAGAACATTAAAAGAATTTTTCACCTGCAAGAGCTAGGCAATATTTCCCATCCCAAAAAATCAGGACAGTAAGAAAATGTGATTTTTTTTATCTCCCCCTCATATCTTCTAGAAAACCAGAATTAATTTCAATGTCATTTATGTAAGCACAGCATTTGCTTATAGCAGATTGTTCTTGAATAACTCACACAGATTGCTCTCAGCTGTTTGATATAAGTTTAATAACCAGTTCTACTTGGCTGCTTCCACTACCAAATGAAGCTAAGTGTAGATTTATGTGAATGTAACAAGTCATTATTGCTTTCTTCTTAGCCATCACTAATTTTTACTTTATGGGTAGTCAGTTCATGTTCTGTCATCAGACTAGCTATCTCATTATCCTATGTTTATTTTACTGCCCATTACAGAAATTCTTATATTCATTTTTAAAATACATAAAGACATTTTACATTCATCATATAAAACTTCTCATGCATCTTAGTTACAGAGATCTGGTAGCCAGGTGTAGATGGAAATCACAAGATCTATTCATCTCATTTTTAACTTCATCCTCTCGTTGAAGTTGCATTTACTTGTCTCCGACAGATTTCTTTTATTTACCTTTTATGTCCAAGCTGGAACACATATTTATATTTCTGTGCTTCAGACCTGCCTGAAGGAAGTGATATTTTATGTTTAATGTTTTATTCTCCTTTCTTTCCACCTTTCCCACTCCTACATCCCACACAGCTGCCCTGTAATGCTGAGGTAGAGCCCTGCACTGTCCTGGTTGCCCAACTTTCCAAGAAACAAGCTTATTTGCAATTGCTTAATTGCAATGCGGAATTTGAATATAGTATTGAATTGTGAGCATCTCTAAGACAAGGCCTGCTTGAGTATGCTTCTGATTGTGCTGGCACATATTAAGTAGTAATAAAATTTCACCATAATTTTTATATCAACATATCGGTGTGAGAGATGTGAAAAGCCTTCTTACAATACATTTACACTATATGTTCCCTGGATGAAAAAAATCCTCTTTATATTTTTTATATGTTGCTAAAAGGAGGTAAAAGAAGGTCATCTTCACCACATAATAACAGTAAAGTCCATATGAAAGTCCTGCCAATTGCTGTATGCTTTTCTCCATGCCCGGAACTGTTCCCATCATGAATCTTGCTTCTCTACAATCTTCTGCCTTTATTTTGGTCACACATTCAGGAGTTGTAGCGGGGCCCTGTCATCAGTATATGTTCAGACTGTTATAAGCACTGTAGCCTTAAAAACCTATTTTGCGTCAGTGAAGGGATGGATTTGTAAAGGAGGGATGTCACAGGTGGGGACTAAAATTTTACCGAGCAGTGGGGGGCAGGTATGTACATCAAATCTCCCTAAACCAGTGGAAACTGGTTCCAGCCAGTCCTGAGGCAGTGGCAGTACTTCTGGAGATATCCTTCTAGGTGCCACAGACTGTATCCAGTCAGAGAAAGGGGCATGCATTTTCAGGGAGGAGCTAGAGCTCCTCGGGCAGTTGCAGTCGAGAGTGGATATCTCATTAGTGCAGGGTTTGTTGGAGAAGGGAGACAGAGTGAACTTTGGTACTGAGGAGACTAATAGCTGTTGTGGGGGCTGCCCTGGCTGCCCATAATGACAGCCACCTCCTAGGAGCAATTTTGACAGCATTCCCTGCTGTGAAAATAAGGGAAATTGAGACTGGGGAGAGGTTAGAGTAAGTTTTTCTCTAATTGTTGTGCTTCTCTGGACACTGAAACAGTATGTTCTGTGATGAAATGGAAAAGTTCTGTGTGGAAGTGACAATATAGCAGATATGGGTAATGGATGTGAAGTAAGCATGTGTAAATATTAGTGACGAAGCAAAGGCTAGATTCTAAGATGCAATTTTAAAATTAAAAATGGTATTTTCCTTTGGTATTGGAGCGTGTGGAGAGCTCTCGAGAATTCTCCTTTTTAAACTTCCAAGAATTGCTGGGCCATATCCAAATACCATTTTTATTGATGGGATTTTTTCCTTAACTTTACTTAGTTTCAAATGATATTTGCCTAGGTCTGTCTTACACTTCTGATGATCATACATCCTCCAAAATATGTAACAGGTGATATTAATCCTCTCTGTTGGAAACTTTGAAATATCTTTGCTAGTTTACCTACACTATGTAATAATTTGTTCTGAGTTACTTTAATAAATGTATGGTCTGACAATAGTAGTGTTCTATAGAAACTATGATTCTACTCCATTTTTTTAACCATACAAATATAGAGGACCTGTTCACTAGTTTGAATTTTTATACATATATATCTCTCCATTTTTCATTAACTTTTTTTTTTTTTGGTTAACAAGATCTGCTTTTTTTTCAAGGTGAGGCCAATGAAGCTATTGAGCTGTTAGTAATAGCAAATCTCTCCTGAACTAAATAATGCATTCCAAAAGGCCTGTTTTGGTAGTGGCATAACAAGTGTGGGGCTTTCATGAGGCCATAACAAAAAACAGTGGTGAAGAAGTGTGTTGAATTTGTGCGGCAAGGTTTTGTTAGCAGGGGAGCTATAGGGGTGGCTTCTACAAAAAGTCATCAGAAGCTTTCCCTAAGTCCTGGCAGGACCTGTAGACCCTTGGAGAGAGAAGCCCACTCTGGAGCAGATTTTCTTTCAAGACTTGTGACCCTGTGGGGGACCCATGCTGGAGCAGTCTGTTCCCGAAGGACTGCACGCAGTGAAAGAGACCCACGATGAAGCAGTTCCTGATGAACTGTGGGAGGGGCACCACACTGGAGCAGAAGAATGACTTCACCCCCTGAGGAGGAAGGAGTGGCGGAAAAAATAAGTGATGAACTGACTAGTTTCCACTCCCTGGCCCCCTCACCACTAGGTAAGAGAAAATACTGAGCAGGAATAAAGTGAAGCCTGAGAAAAAAGAAGTGCTCTAAGATTTAGTTTTATTTCTCATTATCCTACTGTTTTGATTGGTAATTAATTAGCCTTATTTCCTCAAGTCAAATCTGTTTTGCAGTTGATGGTAATTGGTGAGTGATTTTTCCCAGTCCTCATCTCACTCCACGAGCCCTTTGTTATATTTTGTTTCCCCTGTCCAGGTGAGGAGGGGAGTGATAGAATGGCTTTGGTGGGCACTTGGTGTCCAGCCAGGGTCAAGCTACCACAAGAAGTCTGGATGGAAGTTCTTCTAAAGAAATTTTAGCTGTTTATTAGTCAGTCTGTCCTTCTTTTCAACATCTTTGCCTTCTCAGTTTTTTGCCTCTTAGAGATCCTCAAAACCATTTGACATAAGTTTCTGAGATCCATATTTGCTTTGCAGAAAGAGTAAGGTGCTTAGGGAAAAAAACCAAAGAACAAAGCTGATGAAATGTAAATTGGGGGTAAAAAACTTTTTCAATATCCTGTCATCTTAAGATAAACTATTTATGAGAGACTGAAAGGGTTGCATACCAGCACGACTGTTAAAGTAAAAGCAGGTTCATGTAGTCCAATATACTTCCAGTGTACTTGCATTGACAGACGAGGCTTTGGCACAGTGAAAGAGACTCAACATTTTCAAGGATATAGAAGTTGTTATATTCCTCAGAGATTTTAAAAAAGCTAAATGAGCGCGTCTGGCCAACTAATATCTATGTTGTCTTCATCTATATTCTGCCATGCTCCATCAAAAAGTATGCCCTCATTTTTTGGAACTTCTGCTGAGCTAAAGTATATTCAGATAAATAATGTTTCCTATCAAAATTCTCTTCTTCTAAAACTAATTTATCAATCATAGGAAACAAATTTCTCTGTAGTGTACATTTTTCTATCGTTCCTGTGTACCCTACAAGTATATATTAAAAATAACACTACAATTCAGGAAAATATATTTTAACTGGTGTTTTAATGATCTTCCCTAAACCAAGGATATTGGGTACCTAACTCATGGGAAAGTCAGTGATAGTGCTTTTTTCCCTGTGAAAGCAAAGAATGTACCCACAGTACGATCATACTCTTATTTTGCTACCAAACGAGATATTTCTTTCCTGTGTCCTGATACAAAATTTGAAGTTTCTGATATAAAATGGGTTATTGAACACTGAGAATTTAGAACTCCTTTACAAATTCTTTTGTTTTGAAATAGCCCAAATAGGTGGTTTTGCCTGGTGCCAAATAGGTGGTAAGATACTTTCAATTAATATCTGCGGAGAGTTTTATAAAGTGTTTCTTTTTATTCAGACTTAACAGCACATTTAGGCTGGAATGGACATTGCTGCAAGAAAGCCAGAGATTTATCAGATGCTGTCTTTTTGGAATTGGAAGTAAGATACTTTAAAATGTTGAACAGGTAAATACAATGTAAATATTTAGGTTTTTAATAACCCAAATAACAAAATAAGACTTCAACTATCCAGTGGGAACTAGGGAGGATATGGCCATTGAACAAATATTTGTGGAGAAATATCTCATATTTAAATTGAATTATCCGATGGTATCTTTAGCAAAGACAGAAAATAGTTACAGAATGTGGAGAATTTATATCCTTCCACAGGAGAAGCAAAGGTAATGTATCTTAATTTGAAGGAAATTTACTACTTAGCAGCGTACAGTTACTAGCATGTAACAGGATAATTCTTATTCTAGGTGTTAGAGGTCAATGATACTTTCTCAAATATTAGTTAATTAAGTCACTGCCATGGCATTCAAAGATTGTCATCTAAAAGGAGCTAATACACATGAAAACAAGAGCAAATATTTAATTTAGGCAGTTTTTATTCAGTTACAGAACACTTGGCTGGAATTTCAGTGCTATGATAATCGAAACATTTCAAAGCTAACTTGTCTTAATTTCTATACCTAACAATCTTTTCCCACTTCTCTGTTTCCCTTTCTCTTCTCAATATACTCTGTCTCCCATTTAAAGCAGCCATCTGCTAAAATTACTGATTATATTACTTAATTACACAGCATTTGACTACATTTTTATCACTATGCTGTCTTCCATTAAGTGTTATATTTGTGGCTAATGACATCTTTTTCTTATGTGTCGACAGCTCATTTTGTCAGATTTATCATGCAATAAGTCAGTATTTTACTAATAATGTATCTCTACTACTAAGATTAATAATTCTCATAGAAAGCTGTTCACAGAAACATAGAAAAATGCCAGCGTTCATAATAGCAAAGTCTTAGTTACAGAAGCATTCTAATTATATTTAATTTCATTAAACTAACCATGAATAAATTACAAATTCAGGGTGTATCTGAGTTCAAGTATGGCATGAAATTGATCTTATATTCCAGCATGATGTGCTTAGTGCTTACAAATCTCATGAACAGAACCATTCTTCTGAAAGCAGTAGTAAGAAAACACAAATGTTTTTGTGGGAGTTAGCCTGCAAATTTATTCATCTGCAACATAAACAAGTCCTTTGACAAAAGTCCCTTTCTTTCACTAAATAAATAATACCTGTGTCTCGTATGCAGTTATTTTTCTCTTCCCACTACATATTCAAGCATTTCTAAAATTTTTGAATGCATTTAAAATGATGGTATGTCAGTGTAGTGGGGAAGTACTGTTGTGGTGAGGTTCTTTTGCTTCTTTTTTCTTTTTTTTTTTTTTCCCATCTAGTTAGGAAAGAAATCTTGTAAAAGTGAAACCCAGGGACACAGAAACATCTGAGCCTTAGGTACCAATATCCCGGATGGAAACCTGAATCATGTGTTAACCTAGAGATAGATGTCTCAGCATGGATTTCACAAGAAGTGTTAGCCAGCTGGTACCTGAACATTCCCTAAGTAATCATTGTTCTGCTATCTGAACTTGATACAGAAATTCTGAGGATTTATTAGGATTTCATCTCTCATGCCTCACTAGCCCCACTAGACACCACGGGGATGTATTTGCCATGTGGGATACATGGCCTAGATGTTGTCTACAATTTTAATTTATTACAAAGAACACACCTGGGCTCATCCTTCTTCAAATATGACTAGGAAAGTTTTCCCTTCCTTTTTTCTTTTTTTAACAGCGTTTCGGTCAGAGACTTGGCCAGGCAGTAGGAGATCCAGGTTTAATTTCCTGCTTGCCTAAGGAACTTCAAACACATTCTGTTATGTCCCAGGAAAGACACTTACCTTACAAACTGTTCAGCCCTGCTGAGGCTGTGTAACTAGGCAGAAGAGAACGAAAAATTAATTAGGCCACAGAGAGAGAAAAATGTTCATGATGCTCTGGAGTGCTGGCTTGGGCATGCAAAAAAAATCCATGGAATGAATACGAGGAAAGATAGGCACGCAGCTTTTTATTGTGTGAAGTAACCATAATATATACAATCAGAAATGGCATACTGCTTGAGATTAGAGACAGTGACAGAACTTTGTTGCTGTACAAGAAGATATATGCTAACATTTTCCTATCTTTTTGAGACTCTTTCATTGTGCTGTTCTAAACTCTCCTGTTCAAGTGCTCTCCCAACTCTATTCCAATAAAACACAGAGTTTTCATAGGCAAAGATGCCCAGAGTTAAAAAAATAAGTTGCCTCTCACTCCTGTATTACCAGTTCTACAATTCGCCTTTCTGGATGTATGGAAAGGTATCCACTTACCATTATGATGTTCTGGAGAAAATTACTGACTCCAAAGTAGTCAACAAAGCTAGAAAGGGTTTCTAAAGACTGTAGTGGAATTGAAATAAAAGCACGCTTAATGTACTTATACTATGATCAATTCCAAATCATCTCTCTTTCTTTTTTTGTTGTCCAGATAACAAGCTTATTTTCTAACACTGTCAGAGACTGAGCAATGTTCTTAGCCTCTGCAGGAGAGATTCCTGCATTAGAGGAATATTAGCTGTTATATCCATCCTTTTTCTTGGATTATGTATTTTGAAATACCAGCTGATTCTTGAGGTGGCACCAATGCTCTCACTCCCCCATTATGATCCACCCTCTACTCTTTAAGTATTAATATTACTTTGGCAGATGAAATGCTATCTCCTGCTCAGTTTTTGACAAAACTAACAGTTACTGCTAAGCACTGAAAGATTTTCACACCTACCCCTTCCAAGTGAGACAGCATATAAACCCTTGCATGAAACTCTTCTGTGCAAATAGAAATTATTTTTTTCTCCAATTCTTAAAATCACCACTCTTAATTTATACAAATCACTGTATGGAATGAATACATGCAGGTCATTACTAGCTATAGTTCCTGACTGGAAAAAATATTCAGTGATTTGGCTGCATATGATGTTTGGGACTGGTTTCCCGTACCTCTTTCAGGTATATCACAGCAGTGAATTTGTCTTCTGGAATTGGAAGGAAAAAAACCATAGGGAGGGACAGTTTTTCCTCTCTTGCCAGTAATTCCAGACTCAACCACTACATGGTCACCGTGACCAAGACAGCCACCGATTACCACTTTGACCATGAGTCCCTCTCTGCTTACAAACAACAAATCTAGGAGTGCCCATTTCCTAGTTGGCTCCCTCAGTACCTGCATCATGAAGTTATCTTCAACATGCTTCAAAAATTTCCTGTACCTGTTTTTCTTCACTTTATGATAGTCTCAGGGTATAATTATATTGTCTGGGAAGTTAAAATCACCCATAAGGACAAGGGCAGCTGATAAAAGAGATATTCCTTAGCTCCTTGTGGAATAATTAATCAGTTTTGTAGTTCTGACTGGGTGGTCATTAGTAGACTCCTACACAACACCTGTTTCATTTGCTTTTCTCTTCGTGCTTACCCAGATGCTCTCAACTGTGTCATCACCAACTGCAAGCACCATACAATCCAAGCCCTCCCTTACATACAGTACCATCCCCAAATCTTACCTGCCTTGTCTATCCCTCTTGAAGAGCCTATAACCATCCCTCAGGGCACCCCAGTCATGGGACTCAGAAAGTTGTGCTTATGACAATAATGTCACAGCTCTGTGACAGGCCCAAAGCTTTGAGCTGCTCATATTTAATCCTGGTCCTGTGTGTGTTAGTATAGAGACATTTCAAATGTGCTCCAGTGTACTCAGTACACCGTGGAGCAGACTCGTTGACCTTGATAGCGCATCAAACTCAAACATTATCCTGCTGCCCTATGACTTAAATCCAGTTTTATCCTTTTCCCACTTCAAAGCTAGTTTAAAGCTCCTTCAGTGATCCTTGCTCATTCTTGTGTGAAGACCCTTTCCCCACTTTGAGAAAGGTGCACTCTGTCTGCTGCCCAGAGGCCTCATGTTGTGTAAACTGACCCATGATTAAAACCCTCAAAATTCTGCCAATGACTCCAGTGACAGAGTCAAGTATGGATTAGCTGGGTCTGCCTGTTTCTTCCCTTATAATATCCTGCAGCTGCAAGGATAGAGGAGCATACTACTTGTACTCCCGACCCCTTAATCAGTTACTCGAAGGCCCTGACATCTCTCTTGCTTGTCCTTGGACTGCTTATTGCAACTACATGAAAAATCAATAATGGATCATCTGAAGGCTGTACCAAGATAGGAATTTTTCTCATCATATATCCATCCCAGGCCCCAGGGAGGTAGACTTCCCTTAGAACTGGGTCTAATTGGCACACTGGGTCTTCTCTGCCCCTCAGAAAAGTCTCTTATGACAATTTATGGAAGCTGGTTTTATGCGGGCCATAGGCTGACTTAATCTCAGTGACACCTCCAACCCAGATTAATCATCATTCTTGTCATTGTTTGGTTCCACTTGCAGAGCTTTGTGCCTTTTATACAAGGACACTTCAGAGGGGAGGATAGTCTTGGAGGAGATGCAGCTCCTACACCAAGCAAGAATTTGTTGCCATTCCCACCCATCCCTTAAGGCACCATGTTCTGCTAGGTGGAGAGAGAACAGGGAATCCTCCACATCATATCTACCTAACAGGTTTGTCCCAGGGAAGGTAAAGTATGATTCTAGTAGTCCATCAGTCTCTTGGACTGCCTTATACTTCTCAATGTACACACATCCTCCTGAAGCTCTGGCACTAACTAGAGGAGTTCCTGTACCTGGATGTACCTCCCACAGTGTACTCAGTGCTGCCAGATGGTCCTGGCGTAAAAGCAGGGCACATTCTGCAGCTGGCACCAGAGTGGCAGCATGTTCCCACCAGAGCTCTCCCTATGAAATTGCATGAGTTGTGGTGAGTGCAGAGCTTAGAGAGGCCGTGGCTTCTGTTGAGTGGTTACCATTGCTTCCTGGTCAATCTGGCAGAGCTTCAACACCCTGCCTGCACACCCTTCTGCCCTGGCTGCCACACCCTGCCTTGGCCACTACCACTTCCCAAGAGGCTTCTTTTATTGGTGTGGTTACTTTGCCACCATTGCTCCATGTCTTGTCAGCTGCCGTGATGTGAGCTCTGGACTCTTGACAGGTCTGTCCACTCCCGTGAGGTATTTCTGGTACAGAAAACCCCCCCTGTGCACTACACTAGAGTGCTTTGCTGTGGAATGTGCTGGCACCAAACATGACTGTGCTGTCACCTCAGTGACTGACACATACATATTACAAAATAAATACTTATTCAGAGTCAGATAGTATTTTTCTGAGATAGGAAAACATAACAGAATTTAACACTTTCCTTTGGTAATGCCTGTGGCAAATTTGCCTTTTGGGTAGATGTTGGATTGAAAAAAATTTCTAACCATCTCTAGACTTATACATTATAAATAATTAATTTTTATTTATAATTTTTAAAGTTATTTCTGTTATGAGAAAAGCTGTAGCCCTGGACTGCAGAATCTCAGGTATTACATCAGTAAAGACTGTCCCTGTAGACATTTTGCCATCTAAATATAGGGGACAGAAGTACAGACCAGTACAGATCACACAGGAATGACAAAGAATAAAAAAAACCCTAACAAAAATGCTTTTGGTCAGCTTCTATGTCATTTAAGAAGGTACGGTGGTAGCATAGCATTGTAAAAGTAGCTCATGAAGTTGTTTATGGAAAGGCAGTCTGTTTGCTGTTAATCCTGCATCATGGCTAAAATCTAAGGGTTATGGCTCAGGTGGTTTAAAATCTTCAGGTTCTTTCCCTGAAGAAGGTGACAGTGCAATTCCTGCCACTTCCTTCAGCCTTAGCTTTGAACCACATGAGTCTGGATTCCTCTTTCGGATTGATGACTGCCAGAATCTTAACTGAACTGTTCAGTTCACTTGTCCGATGAAGAATTGCTCTGTGTTGCCAGGTTGCTTTTCTATTATTTCAGGAAGTGGAAGCAGGTTAGCGCAGGGGTTGGAAGGACAACGCACATCTGTGATCAGAGTGAAGCAAAGGCAACGACTCCAGCACATCTACCTTTTTAGAGTGAAAAACCAATTTAGCCCAAGCTGTTGTTCAGCTTGGCTTAGTCTTAGTCTCTGCTCCCACTGAACTTATCCTTTTAAGAATAACCCAACAACATTTAATGAGGTTATTGACAGGCATCACAGAAGACAGAAGTTCTGAAGAGTATTTTTTATTTCCTATTAGAACAAAAGGAAAATAAAGCATTTTTTCAGTGCATTTCATATTGGTAAACCAGAAAAAAAAAATGTAGCTTACTTTAGTAGTAAAGCCAGCTATGCCCAAGCATTTCAAAAGAAACAGAAGTGCAGCTGAATGTGCTATTTTAAAGTAAATAAACTTCTATTTTGTAAAGACTCCTTGTGGCTTCAGGGAGTATTGAACAATCACAATACTGTGCATGAAGAGCAAGGATATTATAATGTCTAAACTTTTGCTGTCACCTACATCCTTGTTCTTTCACAGCTTTTTATAATTTTTCTGTTCTGTAACTGAAGAATCCCAACACACGCGATGTGTTCTCTTGCACAATAAGTGGAAACCTGAGTAACAATACAGACCTACTTTTTCCCTTTGCATTTCTCTACAAAAACTCTATAGCTTCCTCGTAGATGCCTGTAGTTTTGTCATACCTGTTATTTGTTCATGAAAGACTGCTCAACTTCATTTTGGTTATCTCAGGGCTGACAAAGATAATTAAAAATTCCTCTAACAACATTCTCTGGTGTGCTGCAATCCATTCACAACAAACACATGAATCTTATGGGACAGTCACTTTCAAACACCTTAATGTTTAGTTCTAAATATCATCAAGGAAATAAAAATAAAACCTGCAAAAATTTCAAGAAAATTAATACTTTTATAAATTTTGAAAGTGTTTTGTTATAAAACTCATCTTCACAATGCTAGAGGCAACGTTAAATTGTTTTATTTCTATAGTTCCATAACAGTATTGCTGCGTAATAATACCATGATTGGGAAGAAAAAACTGCCTACTCTTCCTATTGTGAGTACCCCAGAGGTTACACATTGTAAGCATCTATGCTACAGAAGCCTATTTTAGAGTCTATAAAACCAACCCATAGCCACTCCATCCTATTTACACGTGGTGGATTTTTTTTGATTGTTAACATCTCTGGTGGAAACATTATGCTTATAACTAATGAGTATTTTTGTAGACTTCATTCTAAAAGCATTCTTTACCCTACAGCAATCATTGATGATCATTACGTGGCAGATGAAGCAAAAATACACCTGAAATAGGCAGTCACAATTGTTTTTAAGATAACAGGAGAAAAATAAAGTGTTAACTTTTCCTTTTCACATCAGTAAGGCAGTGCAATATAGTTTAGATTGGTTTTTCATCTTCTTGCTTATTACTCTAGATTTGTTTTGGAAATTGGAAGTCCATCTTCAACTGTTCAGTTTCATCTAAGTAGTGATCTTGAAATTAATTTAATGAGAAATAGAAAAATAAGAACCTACATAACAGGATGAAAACCAACCAATGAAATCTTACATTGTATCTAAAGTCTAAAACTAGGCATTCAGATCCTAGCATGAGAAATGCTAACTTTTGAAATGAAGGTGCTTCGATTGTAAAATTGTGTATTGAAGCAATAAACCCCAGATTTAAGTCAAGGTATTGAACAGAACAGGTGCTGACCTGCACTATAGATGAAAGACTGAAGCATAACAAGCAAAATGCAAATTTCTTGAGGACACTATATTGACAACTGTTGGGGATTTCTTGTTATTTCATGTCTTCATTAACTGGACGAGTTAATAAGCAACATTTTTAGCTACTGGGAAGAGTAGAGGACTATCATAAAGGTATATTGTGAATGAACAAGAAAATAACAGTGGGATGCATCATGGAAAATTTTCCACACAGGTGAGGGTTAAAAGTATGACTCTAGAAACGATCATGAAGTTCAAGGTAGCAGTAGACACTTTGTTAATGAACGTTTCACATATCTGGAAAGAAATTGGAAGTTTTTATGCTTTGTCTTCATGTGCATGAAAACATGGTAATAATTGTATTTATGTCTTGCCTGCAGGAGCTGAGGAAAAAAAACCTCCAAAGAAATTTAACTGAGAACGAGATAAGAAAAGGGTTTAATCTGTGCCTAGGCACAAGATTACAAGACGCGCGCCCCAGCCATGTAGAGGTTCACAATTTATAATATTGTCTGTCCAATCCCAAGTGTTTCCACCCTGTAGCTTTTGCCCTGGTCCAACCCCGTCCCACCCCCTTGGAATTGGGGCTGGGGGCTTTTCGAGACCACTTCTTCATCATCTTCATCTTCTTCAGAGCACAAAGGGTACACAGTCACCCAGTTCTTGACTGTACTTTTGCGGTTTAGGCCAAGGCACAAGTGTTCTTAAACAAATTGGCCTACTCTTAAAGAGAGACTAAACATTTTCTATTGGAATTCAGGGGATATTGATATGGGAGCATGGAATGGGGTATGTAGGGGTTGAGGAATGTGTAAACTACTTTGCTAAAGGGTAAAGGAATAAGGGCTGCTGCTTCTAAAATCTACTTCTGCTGTATAACTACTTATAGAGCTTATAAAATTAGGAAAATAAGAAAAAAATAGACGGACCTAAAGGCATCAAAGTGACTTTGATATGAACATACATAGAATATACTGCTTGGTTGTTTTTTTTTCTTTGCAAGAAAGGTGTTGACAGGTAAGCATATAACTGAAACAACAGTAGATTACCTAATAAGGGAGCTGGAGGCATTATCTTACAATGTATTTCATGGCTAAGCAATGCTTGAAGTCAGGAAAGAGCCTAACAACAGACGTGTGGGGAAAATGAAAAAAAATAATAATAACAGAATAGTGTTGTATAAAATGTGATAATTAGGAGAAATGCCTATAAAAAGTAAAGCAATGGCTGGATGAGAGACATTTTATTAATCTGAAAGTAGTCCGACAGCAAAATAAATTCTTAAGAGAAGTGGTGGACTTCCTGTTCCCCTAAAGTCCCTGAAAGATGTCATTGAAAAAACTCCACATCTGTACTAGTATTGCAGAATCTAATATTCTCCCTTGAATCCCTGATTTTTATGATTTACATTTGTTTCCATAAGTGCCTGTGCCATTTTTTTCCACTTACAATCTGAGTTAGTATGCTGCATAAAAGAGTACTGGTACATGAAAAGCATAGATAGAACATCCTGGTTTAAAAAAGTTATAAAAATTTATTTTAAAACAGAAGCTTCGGCTAGTCAGATCCAGATCACAATAATTCAGTGAAGTCCACTGTAATTGTCATATGTTGTCATTATTGGCTTTAAGGGCTGTTAAACACTTTCAAACACTTCAGACATTTTCAGAAGCTCTTTAGGTCAATGAGAATATACCTTTAGTACTAAAGTGGCAATTTACTGTGTTGTTTGGGACATTTGTATAAAGTATTTTAATACTGTTTACCTTGAAGGTTACTAGGGAGGAAAATGAGATTTCATGATTAAAACTGTAAAATGCAACCATAAAATATGTTGAGTTTGATCTTTAAACACTTATTATCTTAGGTCCCTAATTATCTTTTTACACACTAGAATTGTACAAATCACATTTCTTAATGGTACTAGTACAGGTAAAGTGATACAACAACTTCCAGAATGCAGACAATTTCCTTGGTTTACAATTCCTTTCAGACTTTTCCTGTGGAAACCAAATACAGCTCTAGAAAAAAAAATTAAATGTGATTGACGGACCTGTAACAAGGTTCTTAATCCACAGGCCTTTAAGTGTTGTGCAGGATGCATCCAAAACATCTGGTCCATTGTATTTCCTGGAAGAACATAGAAAACTATATTGAACATGGACAGAATGACTGAATACTTCACTCTATGTGTGCTCACAAAACAAGCTGTTTGCCCAAATGTACCAAAAATGAGAAAATATTTTAGTGGATGGATGGTGAAGATAGGAAGCTGCATCCACTGAGAAACAGAGATCTGTCATAACAGAAAGGAGGTGAAAAGTCCCAAAATACAACCTTGGTATATAGTGAGGAAGTAAAATATCTTTACACAAAGAAGGAGCAGTTTGACTGAATTAAACAGAACTTCTTTCTAGAATGCTTCTTTAACTTGTAAATCCAGTGATCCTCAGCCACAAGTTCTTGTCCCCATTCTGTCCTCTGTGTTTTGTATAGCTATGGGAAAAGAAGAAAGGAACAGATCAAGGTGAGAAAACAATCTTTTTTACTCTTTCTTCCTCATGACAAGTGGGATAACTTTTTTTTCCCCAGTAAACAGTTAATTAACCAAAAAAAGAAAGTTATGAGGGCTTACAAAAATACACACTTAAAGTGAGCAGTCTCAGAAAAAAGAAAAAAAAAAAACACCTACTTTTTTTCGGCTTTTTGTCAGTCTTACTTTAAAATACAGGAGTATGGATGTGTTTAGAGTCAATATTCTTCAAGCAAAGTACTTTAAAAACTTATGTAAAATGAAAAAAAAAGGCTTATCAAAGTTTGCAAACAAAATATTCCATTTCAAGACAAGCAAAGTATTTTGGTTAACTAACAAATATTTATTTTTTTACTTAATGGAAGAAGAAAATCTGAACAAAATCAACATTACTTCTCCATTTTTCCTATTTGTGTTTTTTTTTTCTCTTAAAATCCAAAGAACTGTGGTAGGTGTCTTTCTGTTAAACTGCAACACCTCCACAGAGAACATTCTTAAAATACTGTTTCCCTTTAAAGAAGTAAAATAGTTTAATTTTTTATGCTTTAATAGACAGCTGGTAATACTTAGAATTGCTCAGGGTTAGAGTGATTTTCTGGCTCTTTGTGTAAGACAGTGTTTCTGATTTAATTTATATGTGTTACAAATAAAGGAAAGCCATTGAATGGATCAAGTCATTTCAGAACAGTCCTTACTAATGTACGTATGGTTTGATTAAACTTTGAGTGCATAGTTTTACCCAAAGAAATGTTGTTTTTAACCAGAAAAATTAAACACAAATAAGAAAAATTTCTTTCTACAATGCCGAGAGATTATAATGAATTTTACACCTAACCTGAAAACAGGCATGTAATTCCTCAAAATTTTGCCTGTTAAAAATGTGATATGATTTCAATTCTCTGCTTGTGCGCTTTCTATGCTGTTAAGAAAATGTCCTGTGAGGAATCAAATATTTTGAAACATTTAATAATCATTATATAAATTGTATGTATTAGTAATTAGTAAATTACTAGTAATTAGTAAAGTCTATTGCAAGAATTCAATGTGTGCTCTTAGGCCTTGGTATGAAGCCAAGTCCTTCTTGCAAGCCTTGAAATTGTCTGTGGATGTACTTACCAGATAGGTTTTGAAGTTTTAAGTCCAGGCACTGGTAAAATCTTTTTATACTGCTGGTATATGTCATAAGTTCTTGAGGACATATAGAAAAAGTTCCAAAACCTATGGTATAGATCTGAAAAGACAAAAGGTTTTCTGCGGATTTCAGAGGCAAAAATAATATGAGGTTGTCAACAGAGAACTCAACTGAAAATCTTTTTTTAAGAAGCCAAGAGTGATGGCTGTTTAGTTCCTAAACTGGTACTTCTGACTTACGAATATATTTGGAATACAAGGAGTTAGATGTACTTTAGCTCTCTACTCTCCAGAGGACTCCAGGTAGCTAAAATAAACTACATGAATAAAGTTCATTGCCTTCAGGAAAGAGTTCAGACATTGTTTTTTTCAGATAAAGTCCTGCATACTTCAACTCAGTCAAATATATTTTATGCTTTTGCAGTACCTTTAAAATGAAAATCACCAAATTTCCATCTAGAAGTGATTTCTACTGACACTGAGATGCTATAAAATTATTTAAACATATATCTGCAAAATACCTCTACTATTCTACCTGCCTGAAGTGCCTCATGCTAAAATTTATACATAATAAATATGTATACATATATATACACATATATGAACATATACATATATACATACGTATATATATATATTCCTTTGATTGGAAGGATCACTTTAATCAATAAATTTTCATCTGGGAACTGTTGTCCAAATTTGCTATGATGCACAGTTCACAGACTATCATAGTCTCATATTGAACCTAAGTGTTGACTGTGCAATTTTTAGTTTTGTCAAGTTACATCTTCAATGCAGATTGTGACCGTGACAGTGACAGTGTTAAAGATATTCCATTGTGAGGCCAGAGTACGAAGCCTAAAAAGGCTTTTGATTCGTGTGAGTAGAAAAACAGTTTTTAATGGGCTACTAAAGTTAACATTAAGCAGTGGAGTTTCCTTAAGTTTTCAGAGGATTTCATTTTTCTGGTGACTGTGTGAAGTAATTCTCTAATAATGAAACTATTACAAGTTGGGGGGCTTATTGTTGTTGTTCTTGGGTTTGTTTGGTTGGTTGGTTGTGGAGTTTTTTGGTGGTTTGTTTTTTGTTTGTTTTTGTTTGCTTTTGGTTTTGTTCGGTTTTTTTTGTTGTTTTGTGTTTTTTTGTTTGTTTGTTTTTGTGGTTTTTTTTTTTGTTTTGTTTCTGGTTTTGTTTTTGTTTTGTTTTGGTTTGGTTTTTTTGGTAAAGGAAGTCATGGTACTCAATTCAGCTTTACTGCTTCCATTATAATAGCAAGGTATTGTAAGACCCTGGGTTCCGAGCTACCAGCTCACCAAAGGGGTTTTGCTTTAAAAATATACAAGGCTCCAACAATATCTGCCCTCAGAACATATTAGAAGAGCCCTTGGTTCTTAACGCCTTCAGAAAGAGTGCAAAGGAGAAAAGCTGCCCACAATTTCGTGGGGGATCCTTTTAATGATAAACTTTAGAAAATAAGGATACTTGGCAAAAGTTTAAAGGGTAACATTCAGCCAAAACAAAGCATTCCCCGAAGCATTGACTTAGCACATGCTAACCCATACAACTTAGGAAACCCCCACTCATCCGGTCTCAGGATACCCAAAATATTAAGAAAGGAGATTAAGGGAAAAAGAAGTAGTAAAGAAAGAGAGAGAAAAAGAGAAATATAGCTACCATCCTATAAGTCTAACTACAGGTGTCTAGAAGATGGAAGGTTTGAACATGTGGAGACCACATATCTTTGTTTATATCTGCTCTTGGCCTCTTGTGGCCATCCCTCCCAGGCTGGACTTCTGGCCCACTGGCTACTCTGGGGTGTGGTGAGGGTAAGTATTTTTGCAGTGCCAGCAAATCTAAGGCTGAGTTCCAGGGGTGTGGTGTGGGCAGCACTCCCGGAATTGCTTTGGACTGACAACTGCCCCAGGGTCGCTCCAGGAGGCTCTGAGGGCTGAGATGTGTGACAGGGTATTACCTCACCTCTGTGAAATTCGACCTGTCTCTTCCCCCACACTCACCTGAGCTGGTCCGAGCCAATAAGTAATATAATAATGCAGTGTCTCACAGGTATGCAACAGTTAGTTACTGCTGGTTTGAGTGCTGGAAGAGTCATGCTCTTTCATCCATGTAGTTCATTCACGTAAATAAACAGGACTGGAGTTTGTAAGGAAATGGTTTACTGTAAGATAAATACTTCATTCCGTGTTTTTTTTCTTGTCCAAACTGAAATTAACCCTGCAGGGAAGAACCCTGTATAGCAAAGGGATAATTCAGAAAACAACATTATTGCTTGTTACTTTGGCTATGTCTAATCCATACGCTACAACAACTTAATTGCATACTTAGACCTTTCTGTTAGGCTACTTTGATTTTTCATTATGTTTAAAATACTAATCTCAATGAAACTGATTTTATCCTGCCTGACTGAAAAAGCAGAGGAAGCACTAAAGAAGGAAAGGCATCTAGAGGATATCAGAGGTCCCTTATTAAACTTGGTGACACTAATTTTCTCCCAGGAGTACAATTAAAAGTAAAGTGAGATGGTGGGACACTACCTAAATGAAGAATTGGCTGATAGGCAAGAAATCATTTCAGCAAAGTAATGAGAAACCTGTTCCTCTGAGATGTGCTGTGGAACTAACATGCATAATTTTTCTTCTGTCTCAGAAATCTTGCAATACTAATAGACCATACAGGAAAAGAAAATCATTAAGTGACCAGAAATGAATCCTTGCCTGTTTTGCAACTGAAAATAATCCTGTTTAACTGTATCATGTTTATTCTATTACACTGATAGTCTAATCAGTATGCTTAACAGTCTTAAATAATGTTATTTCATAGCCCATTTATTGTGAAATTGTGAATTCTAGTTTACATAGTCCAGCTTTAAAATCAAATGAAATTAGGATGGGAAATAAAATTAGAACATGCATTAAGACTCCACAGCAGGTATGACACTTTGTCTCTGAAGAGTTTATATTTAGAATAGCCTAAGCTAGGTTATGATTTCTATGCAGAAAAGTTATTTAAAAAATAATAATAACAAATCATTCATGATATAGATATCCCTCACTCACCCATCCCCTCCATTCCCTTCTTTAAACATTTGTTTTTAGGGTGCTGTATGTACATATAAATATATTTATACTAAAAGTAAAATACACCTATGAATATAATATAAATTAATATATTTTTTCGTAGATTGTGAGAATAAATTCTTTCATAGCATTATAAAAACTGAGTTGGATGACAAAAGTGAAATTGTGTTTCTTATATTTACGTTGGTATTGGTTCAAATTTGCACTATATAACTCACTAATTAATATTTCTTTCAGTCCACCCTTGGCAGAAAAACTTAATGACTCTAAATGGGAGTCTGTTTTCAGATTATTCCATGATAATTTTATGAAACAGAACAATTGTTCTTGTGGACCTAAAATTATCATGACCTACTCTCTTTTTGTTCGAGGTTTTTTGTTTTTTGTTTTCAAAGAACATTGAGCTGGTGTCACTAGGGAAAGCATCGGAACTTACACTGGCCAACTCTTCTTGCAGTCCTTTCCTTTCTTGGTCCAAGGACTTACACATTTTCAGTGTGAGGAACGTCTCAGACTGAAAGCAGTCTGAGTAATGTTTGACACTTTTTGATAGAACTTGTCAGCTTTCAGTGAAGTTGAATCATAGTGAGATAGCAACACATTTAAATTGAGGTTTCAGAAAAGTCCTACATCTCATATTTGGCATTAGTTATGCACTCATTTGCATACTTCTAATAATTGGTAGCATTAGACACAGTAAAGTAAGGAGTTCTATGAAGGTGACTAGAATATTAGGTTGGTACATGATATGCAGAGTGTATCACCACATGAAGATCTGTTTGGAATTATGCATGGAATAAACAAATTTGTTCCAGATATAAGGAAAGCAGAAAATTGGCTATGTTTAATATTTCAGTGGCATTCAGGTGAGTTTTTCAGAGACTATATCTGTGTATAAATATTCGTATCCTATCACTTCTGAAAGACAACAGGATAGTTAATCTTTTCTGTCCTTTTGTTTTGCAAACAGAGAATTAAAAAGTTTGCAAATTTCATGAGAAAACTCAATTTCATTATCCAGATAATCTCAAGGGATTCTTCTCTGTGTAGCAGTTGTTATTGTCTTTGAAAATACTGACAGAACTGAAAGAAAAAAAGCAGACATTCCAGTTAGTGGAAGCTGAGCTTTTTTTCCAATGCTTGAGTCCTATCAGTATCACAAACAAAAGCTTCCATATATATCAGGAGTGAATATGTGAAGAAACCCCCTTTTGAAAATAACGTTTCTTCCACAAAAAAGAATTCCTATTATTCCTTTCAATCAGGTAACCAAAAATGACATCTCTGGTCACTGATAACTGTGCTTATGAAACTCATAAGCAAACCAGTGTCTCCAAGCAGCAGCCAGGACTCCAGTATCTGTGGCCCTCAGGGGACCTTCACATACCAGAATTGTCATAATGGCCCTGGATCACCTGATTCTTCCTTTTTTTTAGGAAGGCTGGGCTGTTAGTTTTGTTCACTCTGTGTTGTGAAACCATGGTCTTACAAGAGGTTAGTCAAAACATTTCCAAGTAAGCTTGTTTTGCCATTGAAAAACTGTAGTTTCATCAAAATGCATTGCTATTAGCAACTTGCCAGATTTAATGAAGTATGAATATAGGGAATATTAATGGAGTATGAATACAGGAAATGTTTCTCAGAAAAAGGAAAGGGGAGAGACAGGCAGGAAGAAAGGCTAAAAGGTGGCAGTAAGAAAAATTAACACACCACATTGGTATCTACAACTCCTACAGGAGTTCTGTAAGAGTTTTATTATATTCTCAGATTTTTTGATTTTGAGCTTCAGGTAAATCTATGTAATAATTACTACTCCAAAGGGAAAAAAGGAAAGCCCTTGCAAAGATGTTTGTCCTACAACCTAGCACAGTATTTGCATATATTGTCCCGTTCTAACTGGATAAAGGTACGACTTGAACATCAACACCTTTCTGCCAGACAAGTACCATAATGTGCAAGTTAGTTGCTCTTTTCTCACTTAAAGTGCTCTTGTGCTTTGCAGAGGGCAGGAAAGGACAGAAAGAAATTCACATCTCTTTTGTGCACTCTCACCACTACAGAACAAAACTTACTGTTTTAATGTAAGAAAGTGGTCATGAAATAAGATTTTTTTTGCCTCAGGCTCATCTATCTTTTTGCCCTATAATTTTGTTCTGTGTCTTCTTTCAATGCCCTATTTTTATCACTATTATTATTATTCAATATTACTTTACCATTCCACACTCCATCTTACGTTTTTTTCCTATTCCTCCTCTGTTCATAGTTTGCAACATTTTGCATCACCATCCAGCCTTTTTCTCCTCTTTCTCCTTTTTCTCCTTCTTCTCTTCTCTCCTCCTCTTGTGTAGCTCCATGTTGTGAAGGAAGGAAACAATAAAGCAAATGCAACTAAAAGCATGCTGATGCATCCGTGTGGGACTTTGTAGAAGTAAATGTAATGTGCTTGTGATCTGCAGAAATAAAAATCAATCAACTAAAATTAAAATACCAACCAGTTCGATATTATAACTCAAATATTTGTTCAAATTGAATGAGTGATTACAATATCTATTCCCCTGCATCTGTCTAGCTTTTAACTGTTACAAAATCCAGTTTCTTTAAATGAAAAATGGATTATATAAATTACTGAGATTCATTCCTTTGTGAAATTGTTTAACTTGTAAACTACTTTCCTAACTAGAACTACTTGTAAACATTATTAGAATAAAACAGGTCTGAAAGACACAAACAAATGACAGTGTAGTGCTTCCAGCAGGCTTAGAGGGAAAATCCAGTGTGACATACACGATACTGAGAGATGTAATTGTTTGGATTATATCAGGGTTTTTTATGTGGATGGTATAGTTCCTTGCAATTATTCCAGTCAGACAGGAACTACATTTATCAGCAGCCAATTGACTGGTTTAAAATACAATTTGAAGTAATGTACAATGGGGTAAAAAATTGCTTCTCCACAGATGTGGAGTCAGTCTCTCTGTTGCCTTTATTAACTCTTATGTGCTAATTACCTGATAAATAGCTAACACCTAGACTTGGAGGAAGAGGTATGGGGCTTCCTTTGTTTTTTTTTTCCCCATTTTTTTCTATCTGTTCCAAGGTGATTTTTTCAGCTAAATTGGTAACTGAACCAGCTAAATGCTAGTCACAGGACCATGAATGTAAGACAGGGGTATGAACGTGGAATGTTCCTGAGATGTTGGTATGTTTTGTCTTAATCTAAAGAAGAGCCTTACATAGAACTGATTTTTAACAGATCATATGTAATCATATCTAAAATTTCCCTGAGAGGCCAGACCTATTTAATATTTCTCTGTCACTTTATTTTCTTTTTCTTATTTGGGACAAAGCATGGTCACTGTTCATTATTAAAATAAGCATTATTCCACTTATTTCAAGGTGAAAATGGATCTTTCCTAGATCAAATGTCATGCCCTGTATCTTTCCAGATAATATTTTGGTCCAGTAGGAATTAAAATTCCCCCTTCCCTTTGTGGGTGGATGACAGAATAGAATAGCCAATAAAGTGAAACTATTATCTATTTTTCCTCTTTCTGCCCTCTTCGCAACTAATGATTGGGTGAGAAGCTACCCTGGTATCCCCTCCACTATAAAACCTTGCCATTCTAATTTAATTCACTCACTGGCAGGAAAAGTACAGATTCTTTGTCAATGAGCAGAAAATATCTCAGAAATGTTTGAGGAGGTCTAGAGCAGAGTAATGTACAGTGATGGGAGCAAGTCATTTGGGGGAAGAAAAGAAGGAGGGGGATGTTTCCTTGGAAGAAACTGATGAGAGGGAATTTATCAAATATGGTTACAGGAGAAGGTTTGATTTCAAAAAAATGGTAAGTTCGTTTAGGTTGCTGTCATACAGCAGGTGCATTGTGTTTACTTCCTTGTGAAATGCCAGTGTTTTGGGTCAATCTGTAAGTTAGAAAACATGTTTAGGATAGAATAATTAGCTGTTTACCTGCTTCTGATAGAGCAATCCTGACATTAATTAGTGACTTGAAATGACAAACTATTTGGGGAAAAGGCATCATCAGCAGTTTTCTGCTCAGGTTACACAATTATGTTTTTTTCCTCAATACGTTAAAATGAGACAAAATATTGTGTTTGACCTGAAGTATTTTAGGTGTATTTTTTTTTTTTTCACTATAATAAGAAATAAGACTTCTTGACATTTTGGGTTGAGTTATACTTAAATCTTACTCACTAGTTTCCAGAGCAAAAATTTCCCCCATCATCTTTGTGCCTTACATTTTATTTCCTCTTCATTTTAATGTCAAGTGCATAAAGGGCAGAAGATATTTCCTAGCTGTTTTGGCCCTGCCAAAGGCCACAGAGATCTAGATTAAATACTTACTGAAAAAAAAATCATGTTTTTAGTTGGGTTTAGATTAAATTTAAACCTACTTTGTGCTAAGCAGTCTATTGGTATCCTGATTTCTTATTTAGAATAAAAGTTACTATCTATAGGTTGTGCATTGCAGAAAAAATAAGCTTCTGAAGTTTTATGACAGATACAAAGTACTGGTTTTTTTCATTCTTTTCTCTGCTGAATAAAAAAAAAAAAACTCACAAAAAAACCTCTTCTGGAGATGTATAATGACAAATGCAAAAATCTATGCAGCTGTCTTACTAGATATCTTCAACCAAATTCAATAAAGAATGAGTTATGTGAACTCATGTCTCTGTTTTCCCCATTGAGATGCCAAAATCTGGATGAGTGAGTGCATGATTTGAGAGCACACGTTTTAGGGATAAAAATAGCCCTTGCTGGTAAGTTTGCAGATAGGTATCTAGGCAGAACATGAGCAAACACATTAATGAAATAAAATCAAGCTTGACTAGAAGAAAAAAATTTCTGTCTTAGAAAAGGCTTTGTTTGTAGAATAGTTGGCAGTTCCTTTGAAATAATGGGGGTTACACTGACTGGCACTAATGGTCATGGCCAGAGGAATTTCAGATTGAAAAGCAAATGAAGCAGAACAAAGCAAGTAGGACAAAGATGTTGCCAAGTGCCCTCCCTTCAAACACTGGAGGATGTGTCAGTGTGAGAATAATATGTTCAGATCTGCTCAGAAATACCAGGAGCACTAGCTACAGGTTTGATCAGAGATGAAGAATTCTCCTTACTGAGAGGTTTGCTTCTTTATAAAATAAAGAGTGAGGCAGGTGACTAGCGTTAGTTGAAGGCTTCTCAGACTCTCTTGATTTTTAAACAGTTCCTAAACACGTTACAAACATTTTCATTATGGAAAATATAACAGTGAATGACTCAGAGCTGAATTTATGTTGTCAAATGCTGCTTTTCAAAGACGGACTGCTTGTTACTATGGTGGCAGACATACACAATTCTCTGGGGTTGTTTTTGTTTTGGATTGAGGATTTTTCCATGTGTGTGTAGTTTTCTGCCTATATCCATTGCTTGAGATGGATGGTATACTTACCTTGGAAACAAGAAAATCTTTAAAGTGTGCTCAGAAGATAGAGTTGGCCTCCACTGAATCAGCTGGGTTTTACCTAAAAATGTTGGGAAGACTTACAGCTTCTGAAGTTTCTGACCATTTATTTGTGCATGTTGGCTTGCAAGAGTCTGCTACACCAGATGCACACAGTGCTGACCAGGTTTGTTTTGATGTACTAACAGATGGTACTTTCTTTGTGGCTACATCCTTTACTTTCAGATACAAACCACTTCAGCTTCAGGGTAAAAAAGTAATCTTCCTTTGTTTCCTGCTGGTAAAAGTTCCTGGATTCCAGTTAATGAAATTACTGCCCTGTGGACCTGGATCTTTCCTTGGTTAGTTTCTTTAGCTAAGGAAAGGCCAGCAAGGCGTTACCAATCATTTCTGTGCTTGACCTGGAAATTCTCTCCCACGGTGAGGAAATAAAAGGGTTTTTCTTGCTAGTGCAAGTGAAATCAGCTGCCTGCAGAAGGCAGAGTCAAGGACCCTGTGAACAACAGGTTTCCCAAGACAGCTCTTTCTCCCTAGTATTCTTTCAAATGCTGTATATATTAGTCTGTAATGCTAAACCAATCATGGTTGTCAACAGCAAGACATAATCATAACTGTGCATTTTAGACCGAACACCTAGGCAGTATGCAGAAAACTGTAATGAACTATTACATATGTATCCTCAAATCTGAGAAATATCAGTGACCATTCTCACCTATTATGTAATGTCTTTGAGTTGTCTTTTCATTCATTTTCTTTGAAGAAAATTATTCACTTGATCATTTATAAAGAAAAGGGTGTTTTTTATTTCTTTGGGCGTTTTTTTTTTGTTAATGTATTTACTTTGGAAAAAATTATGCTGATGGTTTCTCCATATATTATTTGAGGATTGAAACCAACAAAAAGGGACCATTGAGTTGTCAGAGTACTAATTTGTACTGGAAAAAAAGCTACCTCTGAAACAAGGAGATTCTCTGATGTTCAGAAGTTTTCATCACTGTACTGCACTAGAAGGTGCTAGTTCATTGCGATCCTAGTATGAAAGGCACTTAGACTTGTAAAGTGTTCTTTAAAATGGTGTTTGCTAGAGTTAGCAGTGTAAAAACTAAGAGAGAACAGTGGAGATAATTTTATGCCTCTTCACAATCCAGGGACCCTGAGGTGTGCAGTATCTAGCGGGCCCATTTGATCTACAATGGGAGTTTTAGTTGAAGGCTGGTAACTAGCGGTGTATCCCATGGATGAATAGTGGGTCAGGTCCTGTTCAACATCCCATTAATGGTGTGGATGATGGGGCACAGTGTGGTTTCAGCAAGTTTGCAGATGACATAAAACTGTGAGGAGTGTCTGATAGGCCAGAGAGTTATGCTGTCATCCAGAAGGACTTTGACAGGCTGGAGAAATGGACTGAAAGGAACTTCATGTTCAACAAGAGGAAGTGCAAAGTCCTGCACCTGGGGAGGAACAACTCCATGCACCAATATATACTGGGGGACACCCAGTGCTACCCTAATGGAAAGCAGCTTTGCAGAAAAGGCCATGGGGAGTCCCAGTGGACACCGAGCTGTACACAGGCAAGCAACTTCCTTGTGGAAAAGATGGTATCCTGGCCTATATTAGGCAAAGCATTGCAAGCAGCTCAGGGAAGTGATTCTTCTTCCTCTGCTCAGCACTGGTGAGGCCACACCTGGAGTTCTGTGTGCAGTTCTGGACTCCCCAGTTCAAGAGACATGTGGACTTACTGGAGAAAGTCCAGCAAAGGGCAGCAAAGTTGGTGGACTAGAATATCTCTTCTAGAGAAAGACTTAGAGATGGGACTATTCAACTTGGAGAAGAAAAGGCTCAGGGGGACCTTATCAAGTTGCCCAGAGAGGTGGTGGGTGCTTCATGGCTTCAAAAGCCATCTGGACATGGTCCTGGGCAACATGTTCTAAGTGGCCATGCTTGAGAAGGGATGTTGGACAAGATGACCTCCAGAGATCCCTTCCAACCTCAATCATATTGTGATTGTGTGTTTTTGAGCTGCCTGAGTTTATCCTGGACACAGAAGATTTGTGAAGCACAGCACAGGCCATGAGACCTGCTCATGTAAACTGTTTTGTGGATCTCTGAACTCCTCTAGGGATAATGGTCTTATGGTCAGGATCACTACAATGACTTTACCATTATGAATTCATGTAGAATTTTTGTTTTATGCTTGGAAATTTTTAAATTTATTGTTTATGATTTTACATTTTTACTCAAACATAGGCCTTTTAGGAGTAACATCTTTTATATTCACCTTGTAAAGTGTAAAGATTTATATTGGGAATATAAATCCCAGCCTCCAGTAAAGCAGGATACCTTGTTCTAATTGAACCTCTACTGAACAATTCTTAATTCATAAGAATGTAGAACTCATTATAGCTAAACACTTATTTATTACTGTCTTTCTTTTTGTTATTGTTATTTTCCTCCTCAGAGGAATGGAATATTGAACAGGGAGAAAAAGTGTGGATCTGGAGTAATATTTTGTTCCTGTAAAATTACTAATAATCTGGAATGATTGTGTGTTTAATGTGCTCAGTGATTAGAGGAAGAATGTATTAATTTTTGTTTTGTTTTCATGGAAAATCTGGTGATTATTGCTATTAGGATTATGGACAAAGTAGCTTTTCCTTGGAAGACGTGGTTTCATGTGTCCAATGTCTCGTGTGTTAACAAGAAAAAGAAGCAGTAGAAATGTTTTTTTTCTGAGCTCAGATAAGAATATAAGCAGATTTAGTGGGCTTTTTTGTTTGTTTTTGAAGCTTTTATCAGGGCAATTTATCAAATTTGGTCAGTATTCCCTTTAGTTGACCTATGTCAGAACTTTATTTTTCTTTCCTGCAAAAGAGAAAAGTTTTGAGACTTGGTTTTGCCTTCCCTGTGTATCTTGTGTGTATCTGTCAAAGAGAAAAACTGTCATGCTCCATCCTGGCTTTTGTACCTTGCAATATCTCAGTCTTTATTAATTTATCTGGAAGGTATTCAAACATGATCTTGGTGTTCAGTTTTCTTCATAAAAATTACAAGTATTGTTGTTCTGAGTGTGTTTTTAATACCTCTCTCTTTCTCAGAATGAGTTACTGAAACCTGAGAATTTCAGTCTGCACATCTTGACTTTTTTTCCAATTCCATATGAAAGACTGTTTACTCAGTTTTCTTACTGGTTTGCAATAGAATGTGGTTTGCCTTTAATTGATTTCCTTACTTTGAAAAGTTTTATAAAGCAAGAGTTGGTATGTTGACAGGTCTTACTGGATACTTTTAATTTCTGAACACTAGTTTATCACAGCTCTTATGCTTTATCAGCAAAACATAAATACAGATTCAAAACCAGACATGGGATATCAGTGGTGAAACAGTGCTGCAAACAGATGTCTCATGCCTTATCTAATGAATATTTCAGTATTCAGTATTACCTATTGGTTGTATATAGCTAACTAAGAAAAAAATTCTCCTAATATTCCAAGGGTAAACAGCTATGAAAATGACTAAGGAATTACCAGAATTAAGTGCTGTATGTAGAGTCTACCTGCAGGGAAACTTTACTATATGGAGTCATTTAGGTATTGATAGCCTACGATACAGGCTAAACTATGCTTGAGTTTTGCAGTATTTTCAAAGTCATAAAATTGTACTCAATGTTTCTTTAGTTTCACAAAAGTCAGTTAGTCTAGTTTTATTGCTACTGGGTATCCAAGTTAAAAACGAATATGTATGGACTAGAAACAAGCATTTTAGGGTTTTATTTACAACGTTCAGGGATTTTCTGAAATTTAAGAGATTAAAAAGATTTGTAGCTCTCTACATATAAAGTGCACTGTGTACCTGATGTTTTCTATACAAAATTTATTTGTACTGTAATGTCATTATACCTATAAAAAGCAGGATTATTTATATCAATGGTAGAACAGCAGCACTCATTTCTTTCTAACATTATGTTGATGTCTCAGAGATTTTTGAAAAATACAATATATATATATGCTCTACAAATTTCTTTATGCATTTCTCAACATGTTATCTTCTTGTGGACATTCTAGAGTAAGGATAAATTCACTTAATAACTCTGTGTGACTTCATTTTAAAAATATTGACTATTTGCCTCTTGAATAATTGATATATTGGTGATTAATTATAAAAAGCATTTACATCTCTGCACAGTGAATAGATTGGCAGTAAAAACTTATATGCTAAATAATTTATTTTTTCAATCTCCCAATCTATGAGAAATGATTTTACTTTAAAGACAAACAAGGAATGCATATAGCAGAGCACTATAAAATCAGTAGCAAATTTTTTTTTAGAATGAGTCTTTACAAATATAGCTACAATGACATACTTATGACTCAGTAAGTTGATTATTCAGGACACTTACTATACCACAAGTGACAATAAAAAGTAGTTAGCTCTACACAAGCAACCATGTGCATTGAACCAATAATTATGGTGTGATAGTTTAAAGAGAAATATTGCTCATGTAAGTTGAAGACATTATAAATCCTTTTGCAAGCATATAAAATCTTTTCTATAGAAACTTACCTAATAACTCTAATAAGATGTTTGCCATCTATGAGATGTCTTTATATAAGCTAAACTTCAAAAAAGACCTTTAATTGGAGTGCTAAGACTACAAATAGTGATGGAGTTTCTCTACAATCTGTGTTGTATGATTCAAAATTCTTTCTACTTGTTGAATTAGCAGGTGTGGAAAGTTATACTCACATATCTTAGGTGGGGCCCTGAGGTGGGACCTTGAGCAGACTGAAGGCACTGTTTTAAAAGGGGAAAGTGTGAATGGGAAAATTAGGAAGTTTCTTTCAGTTATATGTCTTGACTCAGCAGTGTAGGAAAACAGTAAGCAGGTGGAATGTGATTCTGAACAGATCCAAAACATTATGAGAACCGAACAAAATTGCAGCAAATTGTAATTAGTGCAGGCAAAGGTTCAGAAAGCAGTAAGCCAACCTGAGGCAGAGAACAACTCCATCTGTTTCAGTAGCCTATTTGCACGAGTGGCCATTAGCAGATTCATATATATTTCTTTTGAGTAATCTTTCATATCCTAGTGATGTGTGTCTCAGGTGCTTCCAGATACTTTGCCTCTGTATTCAGTAGTCTTGTACGAGTACTATTTCTGTCAGTTAGTCTAGTCCACTTTGAACTCATACTGTCAGCTTCTACTACATGGTCTGGAATGGAATTAAACATCTTAGCTATATATTGACTCCCTTTGTTTTGGACTGTGTGTCTGTCTTGTGTGGTGACTCCTAATACCTAGGTTTGAAAATATAGTGAACACCACATTAATATTAAACGTCTCCACTTACAATTTTGTGTTCCTTGACAATTTCCCACTCAGTCTTGCATCTTGCAGGCTCAAGAGACCTCATATATTCAGTTTTTCTTTATAAGAACTGTTCATAGCTTTTGTTATCATTGCTGACTATTATCCTCTGAGAGAAGAGGACTAGAAAAATGCATAATTTCAAGATTTGATATATCATGGATCTGCACAGTGGTACAAGGATATTTTTTTTTCTTTTACCTATTATTTTTCTAATAGTCTATAACATTGTCTATTTTCACCTATACTGACTGTAGATTTTCTGAACTTAGGTTTTCTTGTCATTTGACTGTATAACTCAAAGAACTTTCTCTTGCCTGATATTGCAGAAATTCTGAGCACATCATTGCACAGATCAGATTGAGATTGTCGATTTTTAATTGTGTACCCCACTTTATATCATCAATATTGAATTTCATCTTCCTATTTTTGTCCAGTTAGTATTATGAATATAATTCCTGCAGTTTTTTGCAATCAGCATTTGTCTGCTCTATTGTGATTGATTTGTATTGCTTAAAACCTTTGCTACTTCCATGATATTTCCACATCAATTATGAACTTAATATAGGGCACACCTCATGATGATTCCACTGGTTCTTTCCTATGTCATGGAAAATTATAATTTTTTCTGTGACTTGTGTCCTTAAACCTGTTTAATATCTGTGAAGTCTTGTTATTCCTTGGCCATTTAGCTTCTTCGAGAATTATTGATGATAAATTATGTTGAAAACTCCTTGGAAGTCCAAGTAGACCATAACAAATACACTTCCCTTATTCATGTACTGACTTTTTCAAGGAACTCCATCAGGTCTTTGATGTCTTTGATGTGTCTTACAAAAAATATGTTGACTCCTTCTCAGTGTATCATATCCATCCACTAAATTCTGTTTCTTATTACAGTTTCTAACAGTTTTCCTGGCACAGGCATCAGAGACAATGGTCAGAAGTTCCACAGAACTCCAGAGAAAAGAACTTTAACAAACAGATGTCGTATTTGTCATCTTCCAGACTTCTGGTTCTTGAAAAGGATAAAGGGAGGGGTTTTGCACCAAATCAGTAGCTCATTATTTTAAGCTCACATTTTTCTAGAAGTGTTGGATATACAAATGCGCAGTTATTAGTCCCTACTCTTCTTCTATCGACTTTATCTTTCTTTCTTCCTTCCTTCTTTTGTTCCATCCTTTTTATTCCTTGTGATATTGTGCATCTGCCTATGTTACAAGCTCTCCAAAATAACAAAACTCCAACTTGATTTTTAATATGTCACATTGAAAACAAGGAAAATTTTAAATGTTGAAGGTAGATGAATCCAAGCAAAAATACCTAATCTCACAATTTTAATAAACAGAGAAACTGTGAACATGGAATTCAGCAGGCCAAGGCTTATGTCCTGAATATAGATTTAACTAATAAATAAAAAAATCCTCTGTCAGTTTGAACATCCCTAAATTTGAAAATGGTCATAATGAAAAACAGTTTCTTATGAACAATAGTGAATAAGCTTCAAATCACACCTGTCACATCTACCACCCTGGTGGATCTCACATGAGGAATCATACCCTCTCTATACAATTCCAGGAAGAATCATGAGATAATTCACAAGGAAAAGTCTATGCGATACACTGAAATGATGCTGGCTAAAGTTCAGAGCTGTGTGTTGAACACGTAACCTCTCCTGTCTAATTCCCATCTTCTTACCGCCTTTGTGCAACCTTACCATATTTCCTTTCTTTCCTATTTATTTGTTTTCTGTTTAATCGTATCTGATATATTCAGTCAAAACTACTGTGAACTGTGACCAACAAAACAACTACATGTGCTGCCACAAACAACTTGACACAGATACAATTTTGCTTATGGCTGCTGTAGTGAGAAGAGGCTTCTTGAAAGCAGCAAGGTTACAAACAGCAGTAAGCATCACAGACACAAACACAAATGACATTTTACTTGTCTTTTTATTTTATTTTCTGCTTTCTTGTAATTTTTCTTCAGTGCAGCAGCTTTTTTTTCCACTGCAAATCCAGTTCTTCTCACCTTACTTTGCCTCAAAAAGGACAGTTGTTTTCATCTTTAGCACTAATATACTGCCAAACTGTTTTTCCCTCTGCAATTTCTCAGAAGTAGTGAGGGAAAGAAAGCAAAAGACGTTGACAAAAGACATTGTCAAAATGAAGACCAAAATACTTTGTATTTCCAGCTTTAAGTATTTTTCCCATCTTTCACTGTACTCTAAGCAGAACCTAGCCTGCTGAGACCTCTATTAAAATCTCTGGATCTTATCAACCCATTGTAGTTGAATGGTAAGATTGTCATTGCATCTACCTGTGACACCCTGGACTCAAGTGTTCCATTAAAGTCTACACAGTTCCTCACATCCTTCTTTATTCTGGGTAGGAATCTCACTTCATTGTCGGGGAAAAAACATCTAAGGGCTGACTGCCTTCATTAGCTGCTCTTGGTTTAGATTTGACTCTGCCACCCATTTAGAACAGAAGCTATGAACACAGGGAGTAATACCCTACAAGGAAAATATGCCCTTCAGGTGACTAGTTGGATACTGTAGGAAGGTTTCTCAGTGAACTCATAACCTAATCAGGAAAAGGCAAGCCAGAATCATAGGTATATCGACAGAAACAGGCAAAGAGGAAGGATGAAAGAAACCACAGCAAAAGCATGTTTGTTGTACTACTTGACTTATTTAAATTCTGAGATAAATGACAGCTTATGTGCCGGAGTGAGTGTAAGCAGTTGTTCTGTTAATTTTACTTCTTCCCATGTGTGCTAGCCCTAACAGTATGGTATTGGAAACATAAGAGGCAGAAGCAGGAATGTCAGAGAAAACACTTTTTTTTTGCCAATTCTTTCATCCATTTTAAAGAAGAATCTGCAGTAAATAATCACAAAGTGCTTTAGTGTTTCCTTCAGTGACAGACAGGAAGATGGGATCTAAACGTAGAAGTTCAATGAAGCATGTACTATTGTTTTGTTAGATGTTTTCACTGGCCAATGTTTATAAATTACAGGATTATAGAGACTTGAATACTTTACAAGGATTTTTTTTTTTTCTTCCTCAGTTGGGATTTTCAAAGACTATCTATATCATGATAACAATTCACAATATGAATGCCTATATTTTTAAAGACCTATTATAAAGAGAAATTATCTGCTTTATGGATGGAGAACCTATACGGACAATGGATAAATGAGTTGCTCAGTCTCAGAGGAAATCTGGACGTAGAGGTAAGCAATACACTCAGGAGACCTTGGTTCTTATAACTGCTGCCCTAACCACTTGTCCATTAGTTATATTCTATGCATATGATGATACAAGATTACAAAAGCCTAAACTGAAGCAGAATCCTATTTGACTGCCTTTACAGTGTGCAACACTATGTAGAGTTGTATCACCTAAACACTTACACAGTCTCTGTGGCTCGCAGTATTTTGTAGCCTCAGAGGTTGTCTTTGTATTTGATGCTACTCAGTGGAATTTTCTTCCATAGTTAGTCTAGTCAACCTTGAAGTGCTTGAAACACCCTGTAGAGATGACTCACAAATTTAAATGTACCTTTCTTTTGTGGGCCAAGTACCTTCATTTTATCTAATACTAGTTATTGCTCTGGAAAAAACTGTGAATAATAACTTCATATTCACCTTTTCTAAGCAGTTGGAATTCTATTAATAACAATAACAATGCTCTTCTCTGTTACTGCTCCAGTCCAGGTATATCCTTCCTGAAATTGTTAGGTCAGACCCACATTCAGTATGCATGATGTGGCCACTTATGGGTTTATACTGTTAGTTTATGCTGGTTTAGGATCCATTTCTTTCCTAATAATCCCTATTAGTCTGATTTATCTTTTTTTTTTTTTCCAAATAATGCAAGTACAGGAGATACAAGACAGCAAGACAGCAAAAAAGCAAACAACTGCCAGCCCATGCTTTTGGATTATTTGGACTATTTTGTCATTCAAAAACATTCATGATACTTAGAACATCTGTTTGCTTGTTTATTTTTTTCCCTGAAGTGCAAGGTTTTTATTTCCCCCCCCTGCCCAAGTTAGAAAAACAAATAATATAAAATAACTTCCTAATAAGAGAAATTTAAAAAGATCTATTTCTTTCTAGGATCTCTTATCCTTCCTCCTGCATTGTCACTGAGGTGAGCTGCTCACGAGTCTGTGGCTTGGACCAGGCAAATTTTCAGAGCATGGAAAGTTTAAAAATTCAGATTATCATACATTAGAAACCTCAACTGAAATTGGTTTCTTCTGATAAAGAACTTCCCTTTTAACATTCTTTATTTTCTAAATGAAAATATTTGCAGGGAAAATACTGCACTAGTTATTTGTTTTATTAAGCACTGTAAAAGTATTCAAGTACATTTTCTAATTATGTGTTTGCTAAGTGAAATCTCCCAATAATGTGTAACAGTCTAGACTAGACTAGACTAGAACAGAAAGAATCGTTGCACTGGAAAGAACCTACCATAATTAGCTAGTCCAACTGCCTGAATTCTTCAGGACTGACTAAAAGTCTAGAAAGCCTGTTCCACCGTTTAACCATTCTCTTAGTAAAGAAATGCTTCTTAATGTCAAATCTGAAGTTTGCCTTATGCAATTTGAAACTATTCCCACACATTCTTGTCATTTGATAAAAGGGAGAGGAGATCAGCACCTCCCTCTCATCCTTCTGAGGAAGTTGTATAGAACAATGAGATTTCCACTTTCAGCCTCCTTCTTTCCAAATTTAACAAACCCAAAGTCCTCAGCCATGCCTCATAGGGCATTTCTTCCAGCTCTTTCACCAGCTATGTTGACCTCCTCTGGATGCATTCAAGTGCTTTAACAGCCTTTTTAAATTGTTGGACCCCAGAACTTCACACACTACTTAGGATGAAGACACATCAACACTAAATTTATCACCTTTAAAAACTCTAGTGCAATACAGGAAATACATCAGCTAATGCCAAAAGTGCTGAGCTGCTCTTAAACCATTATGAGTTATCCTAATCCTAACCTATATCTACTGTGGGGTGGTAACAAGTATCTGGGCACCTACCAGCTCGCTGAAGGCTAAGAACAGCGCTAAGAACAGGTACTACTAGCTTCATTTAGTTACTCGTCTTTGGTTTATTTTTATTCCCTTGGGCATTCAGGTCTTTGGTTTGCTACGTATTCAAGAAAGGCCTTTTTTTAATACTGTTTTTCTTTACTTTTTTTTAGACACAAGCATGGGTAATGAAAAAATATTACGTCTGTACATCTGTATAGCACCTGGCACTGAGGAAATTTTCAGGGAGCAGAGCAGCATATTGCAATAAATACAACTGTTCCCACTACTTACCCAATGTGTGCCCATTAAAGCCTTTGTTTATGCCCCTCAGCTGCATCATTTCCTATACAAAATGCATAAAAACAACTACCACCCACCGCTAGTGGTTCAGAATCTCTGAAATAACCTGATGAAAGGTGAAACTAAGAAAAAAAGATTGGTTTTATTAGCAGTAATGTTGCAATTAGTTCATTATCATTGTTATGAAAGACAGCTTTAAATTGTTCTTGTAGGAGTTGCATTTCTGGACAGATACAGATGAAATGCAACTATTCCAGTTTGTGGCAACTGTGCTCATTATATCAAATGAACAGAGGAAACAAAATAAACAGGGTCTGGATATTATTTTGGGAAAATGCTCACTTTTTCAAACATCAGATGATTACCAAAAATGCCACCTACCATAAATATTTTTCTAATTTTTTTTCAAATATCTTTAGTAAAAGTTACCTTGTTCTGCAGCTCTTTACTCTGAGATAGTTGTTATAATGATTGCTAATCATTAACTATGATGAGTTTTCATTTTAATCTTATGCTATACTTTTATTCTACACATATTTTATGTAGACATTATACATGCCTGATTTTTTGCCAAGATCCAAGTAAGACAGAATACCTAGTGAATAGAAATGTTTTTCTTTCTACTGCATCTTGATAAAACTTCTTTATGATGCAGATCATCATCCTAGTTTCAATTAATTATAGGAGTCTGTGAGAAGAGTTTCCATGCTACAAAAGCATGTTGAAGTTTGTAAATACTTTTGGTAGGTGTTAAACTAACTGACAAAGAAGAAATAAGAAAAAAAAAATCCACAAACAAAACCTGCATATCTCCTGGGGCATTTCAACCTGATCTTCTACTGCAGCCTTCTGCTCAAACAGTATCATTGCACAAAAATATGTTACATGCTTATATATTTTGCTGGATTCTAATATCAGAGTTAATTAACGTTCTTACTTGTTTGTCAATACTTAAGGAAAATTCAGGAATCTACATATTTTATAATCTAGTTCAGCTGATAAGAAGCATACAGGGAACTATTAGAAGTACATGAAATTTGCTGTGAGGAGTTACATAGAGAGGATTTTTTAAATTAAAAATTTAAATTTCAAAAAATAAAAGTCTCTACTACGCTGTGATAGAACGTCTTTCTTCAAGGTGCTTGATAACATTTGCTTTCTCTGCTAGCAACACAGCGTTAGCCTTCTATCTTCATCCTTGATGCTGACTTTGGGCTCTTTCCTCTTTTTTGAAAATAAACACAAATGACAGCCCAGGTAGGCATATATAAGCTTATTTGAGGCTACCAGTGAGCAATTTAAATGCAATAATACAGAATTTAGAGTGAGCATCACACTGAACCCTTTCAGCCCTTCTGGGTGGTTAATAGGTGACTGTGGTTTATATTTTTACAAGGAGATTAGATATAGGGATCAAAGGTTGAAAGGTCAATCAAAGGTTGATTATCCATACAGATAATCATTTGCCAACTCTACAAAAAAGTCCCTGCAACTTCTTGTTTGCAGAACTGTGGTGAAAAAGTGAAAACCTCTAACTGTGAAGGGGATAGTTAGTTAATAGTCAAATATGTATCAATAATTTACATAGGCCATAGAAGAAGCTACTAATTGGCTTGTTCTGAGTATCTTATCCTTCTTCCCAGTAGTCTTGGACTATAGTGATTGATTGTATCTCCCTTGGGTCCTTGCCAGCCTTGCTCTACAGCATGTGATGAGTCGTCAGCAAGTCTTTGCTAGCCAACATCAAGACCATGTCCAGATGATGATTTACAAAACCACTGTAATATGTGCTGGTTTTGAAAATCAGCCATTTCAATAGTGACAAATAAGACCCCATCACTCTTCGTGACTGAAGTGCCTTCTATCAAACCTCCTACTTCATTTAGTGGTCAAAGCACACTTACATTTATGTGGAACAATCTGTTGCTGCAATATATGTAATCAGTTGCCCAATGAACTTTGTGAAGAAAATAAATTTCATCACAATTAAATAAAAAAAAAATATAATATTTGCTTGCATTCTGTCATCTTGTCAAACAAGCAAAATGAGTACAGCCTCTCTGTCACTTTGTGTCCATGAAACTGATTGAATTATTATACTATAAACAGTCTCAAAACTGAAAGAGTTTTTCCCCTTCTGACATGGTAGATATTAATGAAGGTCATTCTAGGGGTAATGTGTGAATCTGAGAAGTAGTATCCAGAAAGACTTTCTTTTATTGATTATACAGGGTATAGTGTAGTATATATCTTCCTGTTAGCAGCTTGCATAACATTGTATCTAAATACAGTGTGTTTCACCCAATTCTCAAGTGTTTTTTTTTTTTACCTGTGTTTAAAATACCAGTTTAGTCAGAGTTGCAGGTATGATTTTAAATGAATTATAGGAAGTCTTGGCTTAGACTTGTTAAGCATGTTATGTCATGACATCAACATAAATACTCAGAGTGGGTCAGAGGTTCATTAAAGAAGTTTACTGTAGATTTTAAAAAAAAAATAATAAAATCTCAAAATGGAATTAAAGCAGACAAATAAAACAGTTAACTTCCCTGGAAGTCAGTTTGAAGTTTGGAGAAGCCATGTTTAGCTACAATTAAGTAATGTGAAGAATATCATAAGCATCATGTCACGCAAATACATTTTGTACACATATATACAAAAGGAGACCCAAGATATTTTCTAGTTGCATGTGAAGCTTAAATCATATTTCAGTGGCTAGATCTTAGAACAGCATCACAATCTAATTACTAAAATCCAAAAGACATCTTTTTCTTTATTTTTGAATGCTAACACATCAATAAAGCAGTCATGACTGAAATAATTTCAGATGGTAGAAATATTAAATAATGTATTTAGGACATGAATAATTTTAAAAATAGCTCTAAGATGTTTCTTTATATTTTATTAAACTTAGTTGTAAAAAAAGTGAAAGAGATTGGGGAAAGAGATACTTCTGTTTTAAAATACATGACTTACAGAGAAAAGTTCAAAATGTTCCTCTTGTTTGGTGTAGGTAACACTCAACATTAGGATTAGGTTTTCCAGTGGAAATCTAAAAGCACATGCTGTAACTGAGTAACTGATACATTTTCTTCTTAGTGTAGTCAACATGATCATGGAAGTTTTATCTTAATTAACTCAAGATTCGGAAGGATTTGAGGATTTTCACCATTAGACTACCTCCCTGTTCCTGTAGAAACAGCATCTTTTATTGTGGTCATTCTGTAAAAAGGAATATGATTTAATCCTTCTAAAATTTTCTCCTTTGATTATCATGAATATTAGCATGTTCTTTAGAATTATATGACACCATTTCACACTCAGAGACATGTTGAAAGTAGGTAAGAAAATTAAGGCACCTCACTGCTTATGTGGATGGTTATACTGCAACAATTACATATTAATAATGTTAATTTGTATTACAGTAGCACCTGGAGGCCCTTTATGAAATTAATACCTTCCTGTGCTAAGCATGGTCCTAACACAAAAAAAAATTTGTTCTACCTTTTAGCAACCTGTAGTCTCAACACATAAGACTGGCAAAGGCTAGGAGAAATCAAGAATTAATTCACCAAATTTCACAGATAGAAAACTGTGGCACAGAGGTTTAGATCTGTCAGGTTTGGTTTGTTTGGATATTTGTCCCTGAGAAAGTTTTGCCGTTATGATTTAAGGTATAAATTTAAACTGAGAGAGCTTAACCAATAACCAGTATGAAGTATTTCTGAACAGTCACAATAAAATAACTTACCTTTTTTTCAGCTTAGCTGAAATCATTTGGGAACAGATTTACCTAAACCCAAATAAGCCACTCTTATTCCTAAAGCCTAAGATCCATATAAGTAAGGTGTATTCACATCTTTTGCATTCAATTAAAATCCATTTTAATGATACAATTCCCATGAATGCATGCCTTAACTTGTAAGTACTCTCATAAATAATCTGAAAGAACAGCTGTGACTTTGACCTGGAAAGGTCTGTTGTTGGGCTTATTCTCTTGATTAGGAGGACTTATTTTTCTTTATATATTCCCACTTCAGCATCAAGATAACTTCGAATTTAAATCCAAATCTCTTAATCAGCTGAAACAAAGTGTCAAACTGCCCAACGCACTAGTCTGTCCATTACTTAGCATTTCCTGTGACATCTTTCCACACTCTCATATCGACCACCAGTTAATTTATTTCAACTTTTCATTTACTTTAGGGGTGAACTCGATATGATGGATTTCAGTGGAACTGTTAGCACAGTAAATGTTCATGCAACTTCAGCACAAGTAAAGATGTGCTTACAGTCTGGTGTAAAATTTATAACTGAGCACAACTTACAGCTTCTCTCTAAGGAGGATTGCTAATATTTTAATATAACGCCTTTTCTTCAATCCATGCAGCATAAACAACCCCCAAAACCTAACTTGCCAACCAACCAAGCAAAAAAAAAACCATCACCAACAAAATGCTTATGAGGGATTAGAAATGTCCAAAAATTTGTGTACATTTTTTTGATTTTATGACACATTACACTGTACAGTTGTAGATATTTCTCTCTTTAAACAAAGAACCACTTGTCCTGTGAGAGAGCCCAGATTGCTAGAAGCACTGGAGCAACTCTGTAGACACTGCGGTCCCAGAGGCAGTGGGCCACAAAGAGGAAAAAAAAGTGGTTTTAAAATATCATTAATGTAAAATGGATTTGATATTGAGCCAAGGCAAAAATGACCAATTTTCTCAACTGGAATTGAAAAACATCATTAAAATCAAGGGCTGTGTCAAAAGATTTTATATGTACATAATCTGAGCTTGCTGGCAGAGAAAAAATTTAAAGGGAGAGTTTTAATGCTGCTGAAAGAACACTAATTATCTTGACAATATTATAATATGTTGAACTTGTATCAGCTTCTAATTAGAAATGTGACATTTGATTTGAGGGTTATATTGTATGATATATGACCAAGATTTTGTAAGCAATAACTGCTTTTACATGCCTTCAAAAGAAGAAGGGCCTCTTTTCAGTGTCTCTCTCTTCAGGTTATTCTCTGATACTCTCAAGAGATGTTCCATTTGATAAACATCAGATATTATTAATGTCTAGGTTGATACGTGCAATCAAAAAATTGAAACTTACAGTTTTAAAGTACACACAGTTGTCATTCCCTCAGTTAGAGGACTTTCAGATTTTAGAACTCGCCCTATGGGATCCAGACTTCGAACATGACCTCAACAGAGTTTGATTTCACTAATACTTTCAAGTTACTGTTGTTGCTCTTTTAGGAAGAACATCTCAAATTTTCTTATAGTGTATATAGATGTCATCAATAACTGGACAGAACTGTAGAGATATTGCCTATTTTTGTTGTTTTTTTAAACCAATTTAGCTTATAATTTGGACTAAAATACAAGACAGTTATTTATGGTAGATCTTGCCATACTTTAAAAATGCAATACAGACACTTTCATAAGAAGATCGAATATGAGAGACGTTCATAGTACAGTCCAAAGAGATTTTGTTAAATCACCAAAATGGAGACTGGTCAGACTTTAGTAAGCTAACCCCAGAATGCTTCAAGGTTTTTCCATTTTATGCGGTTACAAATTCAGTCCCTCTCTCAGTATCTCTTGTTTTGCCCATTTCTGGCTCTGGCTGAAGTGTCTGTCCTGGTCTTCCAGTTTCTTCTCCATTTGCACTACCTTTTTTTTTTTTCCCTCGGGTATTTGTCCCTAGTTGGCTAAAAATAGAGGAAAGATCAGGAAAAAAAAAGATTTTGGGGAATATTTTAGAGAAGTAAGGTATATTCAGATATTGATCTTTTTACCTCCTTATTATCTCCTTGTTACTTTTTCTTCTCTCTTGATCTGCATCTATTCCAACATTTTCTCTGTCTTTCCCCTTGTATTTCTGTGCTTTACATTCTAGCCTTCATAGCCTTCATGATTTTTCTCTTAGACGTTCTGTATCTCTATGAATTACATCTGCATTTAGGGAACCCTTTAACTTCTCTATACCCTATAACTAGAAGAAATACTAGTTATAACAAGTACCTATGAGTTGTGTCTGAATGTTCGAATGGCTGTGTTGTGGTAAACTTATAAAAGGTATTCTAAGAAAGGAAGATTCTGCACTGGCTGCTATTTTATAATGATTATAAATCACCATGTGTTGTCCAAATGTCTGATTTGTGCAACTGTGTGTTCAAGTAAAATGCACATAGAGTTTAGTAAGAGCTTCAGAGAAGTATGAGTTGGATAATATAGAGGTATGATATCAATAGCAATAATTACTGGAATACAAGCAAGTTCTGTATGTCTTTTCTCTGCTACTTATAAGGGTAGAGATTTATAAAAATAAGAGACAATTCATGGACAATAAAATTTATCAACGCACACCAAATCTTTCTCAGAAGATTTATTTAAAGCTGCTAATGGATAGGAATCATGCTTTCTTTCCAGCAAAAGCTCTAAAAATTGTAGCAGTCACTTCTAAGCATTATTTAGGGAAAAATTGCCTCATATTCCAGTGGGATTTTCGGGCTGGGTAATAGTACACGTGTATGGAGAGGGGTGGCATACTTTCTCTCTTGTCTATTTCAACAAGGAAATACAAGTAGAAAACAAAGCAACAAATGTCCATCCCCCACCCAATAACACTTTCTTGATTTTAAGACCACTGTGTGTACAATACAGCCAACTGACAGCCAGTAGAGTGTACCAATGCCTTATCCCTCTTCTAAGCTCATCCAAAGTGTTCGATGAAGTGCACTCAACAAGAAAGTACCATGAAGATAACAATGAAGTGCTTGCAAACTTTAAGTTCTGCAAATCTCTTGCCATGGGACTGTGGCAAACTGCAAAGAGACATCCCCTCTCTCCCTTCCCTCCTTTGCTTTTTTTTTAGTGCAAGACATTTTAATTTCCCTGTGGAAAAAAAAAGGGATAGTTTTATGTCTGGACCCAGTGTGAAACACTTTACTTATTTTAAAATTAAAGGTTTCTGTGTTGGCCAGTCCAGAAAACTATACATCTGTACTTCATTAAAAACTAGTGTGAACACAATTATTTAAACATGGTGATTATTTCTGTATTACCCTGGAATTATTTCTTTGCAAACACGTACAAAATGGTGCCAGCTGTAGGATGAAAGGCAGCGCTGCTGCTTGATCTTGGCAGTCAGCATTACAATAATGCACAGCTCAATAGCATATTAAGATTTTCAAAGACTATGATTTCCATTTCTTATCATAGCAAAAAGAAACCCCAAAACATAAAAACATAAAACAAAGGAAAGCAAGGTTCAGAAAGAGCATTCGTTAATATATCAACTACCTGAAATGCTAAGTGGAGCCAAGTTAAACTTTTAGAAACATAAATCACATTTGTCATACTTACGTAAATTTCTGCAAACATTTGCTTTCCTTTAAGCTTCAATTATAATGTAAAAAATGTTTTTAATGGCGATCATCTTTTGATAGATGATGTACGGCATGATTTGTAAGTACATTTTGCAGTGATCTGAATATTTGTGCTTGAGATACTGCAGCGCAGGTGACAGAAAAACGACGTAGAGCAGAAAGCAACAATATTATCTGAATTCTCTGTCAAAGCTGTCATCGTTTGGCACTGGTGCTTGCACTGTACTTTCATGATGGACCTCTGGCAGCTGCTGTTCATAACACAACTCCAGCTGAAATGATTGATAACAACCTTCATTTAAATAAAATAACTTTCTGAAAAATGGTTGGAACATACTTAATCATGAAAGGGGAAAATTCTAGACTGTGTGTCATGCTCACAATATTGAAAAATGGGCCATGTTGTGCAAAAACTATATGAATGTTCTTTATGTTGGATTTTTTTGCCAGTTAGTTCTGATATAGAAGTTAGGGTTGCATATCAGGGCTTGCAATAACACTTTTAAGCGTTAACGTACCCTGTGGTCTAAAAGAATTTCAGGACTTTATTAAACTGTTTCTGTGAAATAAAGTTGCATGGAAATAAAATTAAGTGGAAAATAAAGTGAAGCAGTAACTCAGATGTTCCATATGATTTTTTCTATCAATAAATATTAATATATTCTACTGCATTGTGTTGGGTAACTAATATTGGCAAATTATTTACCTTTAATAATGTAAAATAATGAGATTCTCATTAGAAGGAGAGCATTAATTAAGATGTAAGTAATAAGACTATAAAAGCAAAGGTCAGAATATACAGCTGAATATCCAGCAGATGGAGCTTCTTACCTCTTAAATGTTTCATTTTATCAGAATAAATTTGACTTTAATGTGGCTGTTGAGATGCAGTCCTAAACTAAATATAAAAATTATAGCAAAGATCGTATCAAAGCAAATAAGACAGTAACATGATCAAACCCCCTAAGCTGCTTTTAGAAGTGTTTCTTACCTGCCGTACTTTGCTTAGTAGCAAAATGATGCAAAAATAAGAATATTTGATTAGGATATACTGAGCAAATACATATTATTATAGTTTCCCCTCTGGTTTTTCTTTGGTTGTGAAGGTTTTTTGGTTTGTGGTTTTTGAATTTTATTTTTTTTTTAATATCCAGATTTGTGTGTTCAAAGGCTAAACAGCAGTTCTTATTAGTTTCTGCAGATTTTAGTACCGAGAGCACCAAGTCATATTTTTTAAAATTTCGGGAAGACAAGGAACACTGAGTTGAATATAAGTTAGAGAAATGTTTTCAGAGACTCTACATGGAATTAATTATCCTTGACTTCTGGTGAGGAGATATTAGAGACTATGACAATTAATTTTTTATGAGATACGATTATAATTTGAAATTAATATTTTTGAGGAAAACTTGAGAAAGCTTGAGAACAGGCTAATATGTCCATATTTCTACTGTAGAATGGTATTTGAACTAGCCTTTAGTTTTGAAGGAGAATAACATTTACGCCCTTATATACGGCATGTTTGTGCAGAAAGCTTGAACAGTAGCATTATGGTAGAAAGCTTACTTGAAATAGAAATAAGTATTTTTGGAAGGATAGGCTTTGCACACCTAGGGAAGGCAGTTACTGCACCTTCATATTTATATTCTAGGGGCATTTCAGTCATTTCCTCTGCAGTAGTCTGGATTCAGCTTCTGATTCTTGAAAAGGTACCTAAGCCTCTGCCTATGTTAATAGAATTCCACCTAGGTAGGTATAAGGCTGAAGACTTCAGTAATCAAGTGTCTGTGTCAGTCAGATCTAGACACTGGTAGGTATTAAAGACCTCTTTAGCAATAACAGAATTCATTAAGAGTGACGAGAACTCAGTGGGCTGTGACTGTGATCTGTGAAAAGTAAAAGTGAAGTTTGAACTTGGTGGTGTTTGGAAGAAAAAACAGTAAAAATGAATATGGTTTATTTTGCTGCTGTAAGTGATTTTGCATTAATATTATTTAAGTATCTAAGAAATCTGGTACTTTTGGAATAGCATGACAAGGTCTAATTTCAATAAATCTTAAGTACCTTAGGATTTCTGTATGTATCAGCCAACCTTTCATTCTGTTTTACTCAGAAAGACAGAAATCACAGGACAGATCTTGAGATCATTATTAAAAACCCAGATTTGCACTGGAAAACTGGAGAGAGGCAGGGGCTATTAGTTTGGATGCAGCGTGCCTTTGAATCTTTGAAACAGTGCTGTTCAGATTAGTAAACTGACTTTCAGGCTGTCTGTGCGTATCACCATAAATGCATCCTAACCTGTTTCTGGCTTTTAAGCCATTTATTGCATATTTAAAAGCTGGAAGCCCAGAGGATGGTGGAGATATCCTATTCTATGATGGGATGATTTATGAATGATTTCAGTAAATAATGACAAATCGTTTCTGATTTTGTCCCACTCCCCCAAGCTTCTCGTGAATATGTTCATGCCCTTGCAAACTGTGTGTTTTCACTCGGGAGCACAAAACTGGTAAAGATTCAAAAACTCATTAAAAGTTCAGATTTTCTTTAGGAATCCATGCGTCTCTTTACATTAATTCACATCTGATCCTGTGGTGGTTTGGACCTTGGTTTTTCCCCCAGAGGCTGAAAAGTGGTAGACCCAAAGGGGTGGAAACCCCTGGAA